>NC_142934.1:75306990-75321990 GCF_046866305.1 Octopus bimaculoides | reverse complement strand
TGTGTGTGTGTGTGTGTGTGTGTGTGTGTGTGTGTGTACAGGTGTGACGTGGGTGTGTGGTAAAACGTTTGCTTCCAGATCACATAACCACATGATTTCAGGTTGTGTCTCATTGAATGGCCCCTTAGGCAATTGTCTTCTACTATGACACCGGACCGACCAAGGGCTTGTTAATTTGTTAGTTTGTAACTTAGCGGTTCGGCAAATGAAACAGATAGAATAGATACCAGTCTTAAAAAATTAAGTACTAGTGACGACTTGTTTGACAAAGCTCTTCAGGGTAATGATCCAGCTTGGCCGTAGTCCAATGACTGAAACGAGTTAAGAATAAAACATATATATATATATGTGTGTGTGTGTGTGTGTGTGTGTGTGTGTGTGTGTGTGTGTGTGTGTGTTTGCGTATGTATGTGTGCGTGTAACATAATGACAGAAATATAAGGAGGATATGAGCAGTATCGACCGTTTCAACACTTATTAACCGCTCCATAAAGCATACAAACAATAAACAACAAAGAAAACAGCAGAGACAGATAAATAAATAAATGTTATATCTGACCCCACGTAGCATTTGTCCGATACAACCACCCCAAGTAGAGTTTTTGAACAGTGTGCCGTAGTTCTTGTCAACACATTCACTGATGGTGTATTCGAAATGGGTCATATTGGCCACTTTCTCAAACACATCGATTGTATAGCCTGAGAAGGTACCATTGTGTAGTTCCACAAACGGGGGTTCCTGCAATACGAGAGACAGTAGCAATAGAAAAGTACAATAAAAATAGAGACAGCAATAAAAAGAAACGGTAATAACTTTTTTACTACGATAGATATTCAAGATATTTTTTATTATTATGCGTGTACAAGGAGCAGGAATGTGTAGTCGTTTAAATAGAGCTCTACCATCATCACCAACAACATTAACACTTGAAATGAAGTTGTTATACTGATGCAATGATTCATATTTTTACAGAACCTCAATACTCTAATCGTTTTGCAATATAGGTTTTATTATCAAGGCAGCGAGCTGGCAGAATCGTTAGCACGCCGGGCGAAATGCTTGGCGGTATTTCGTCCATCTTTATGTTCTGAGTTGAAATTTCGCCGAGGTCGACCTTGCCTTTCATCCTTTCTTGATCGATAAAATAAGTACCAGTTGAACACTGGAGTTGATGTAATTGACTTATCCCTCCCCCGAAATTGCTGGATTTGGGCCGAAATTTGGAACTTATATTGGTGTTATAATAGCACAGATTGCGTTGACATAGACAAAAGAAAAATCAAGTTTTCCAAATGAAGAGATATTTAGACTTTCAAACCAGAACAAATAATTAGTTCACTAAAATGAATAAACAAATAAACCTATACTTACACCTTAATTCAATAAATTTTTGCGAGGATTCGAATTTAATTAAAAGTGGGAAAATTTCATTTGAAAATCCCTGTACCAAACTCTATATTATTTTGTAAGCGCACAGTAAAATCTGTCAGTAAAACATGAGTTTTAATATTAGGACTCTTCCAAGACGGCGATCTGACAGAATTGTAAGCACGCCGAGCAAAATGCTTAGCAGTATTTCGTCCGACTTTACGTTCTGTGTTCAAATGTTGCCGGGGCCGACTTTGCCTTTCATCCTTGCGGGGTCGATAAAATAAGTTCCAGTTGAGAACTGGGGTCGATGTAATCGACTTAGGTTCTCCCACGAACTTGCTGGCTTTGTGCCAAAATTTGAAACCAATATTAGGACATTTCCGGTTTTAAAGATATAAGGCAAAATATAAACGCAAATGCAAGAAAATCTGGCTTGACTAGAGTACTTCAGAATTTTAAAATATTTGTGTCTGCATTTAATGTCTCAGAAAGTTGAACTGATCCAACTAATGCTAAATTTATGTACTTAATCTTCCGACAAATGCTCTCAAATACATCCAATTTAGAAATGCTGAAAAAATTGCTTGGAGTCAAAATTCAATGTTTAATGAAACTAAAGACGCATGAAAGGTGTAACGTACCAATTTTATATCTATCGGTCTTCGTCTGCAAATTTATGTAATCGAGGGTATACGTGTTATTGCAGTGTAAATAATCCTTTCTATTAAAGGCATATGGCTCGAAGTGTTGGTGGAAGAGGGAGCTAGCCGATTACATCCACTCCAGAATTTCACTGGTACTTAATTTATCGACCCCGAAAGGATGAAAGGCAAAGTCGACCTTGGCGGAATTTGCAGTGCAATAAAGGTGTTAATGTGTATAGTGCAGTGGTAGTGTTACAGATGAGTAATTTTTATTGTAGGGAAATAATGTTATTGAAAAATTAGAGTAGAAATGGTGTTATTATAGTAGAGAAATAGTGTTAAGATAAGGTATGCAGGTAGTTATTATATTCACTTACAATTATTGTTATAGCTCGCAATTTTTTAAAACGCCAATTGTTGCGGTGGGTCTCGTTCGGATTAAACAGAACCAAACCGGAAGTTCGATTCCAATAGCCAAACTGAAAACAACAAGATAACAAAAACGAACTTGAGACATGTAAATGATGTATTTGAAAAAAGGCATATATGAATGTGTGTGTGTGTGTGTGTGTGTGTGCATTTTTCACACACATATATGATACATATACGTATAATATATGTATATATGTATATCGGAGTAAATGCGTTAAGCAGTGTTTACGTATAATCACAATTTAGGTTAGTTGAAATGTATGTCACATATTTCAACTAACCTAACTTGTGAGTATATATGTATGTTTGCATATATATATATATATATATATGTGTGTGTGTGTGTGTGTGTGTGTGTGTGTGTGTGTGTGTGTGTGTGTGTGTATTAAATTCAAATTACGACAAACGTAAATAAACAAACGAAGTTTGCTTTTAGAAGCGTTGAGATGTCTTAGAAAGTTAAAGTGATTTTAAATTCTCAATCGCAGAATAATGCTTATAATATAGCATTATTCTGCGATTGAGAATTTAAAATCATATATATATATGAGGGCGGGGGGTTGTGTTCAGTCAACGTTAACATCCTGCAACTATCTAACCAGTCAACATCCACACACTGTGTCTACCCACTTATCATCAACACAATCTCTAGCCATTAAACGTTTCTATATTCAAATTAAACCAAATCATATGAAATCGCCATTTTGTCTCACCTGTTCAGCAATCTCAGAGCTCTTTAGATGATACAAGCCAAATGTCACCTGGCGATGTCCAGTCTTGGAATCAAATGAGAATGGTCCGCTACATCCATAAAACTGTGTCTGTATTATAGAAGAGTAATTATTTTGGTTATGTCATTAGTTACTCCACCGCTCATATCACTCATGTCACAAAGAAATGATAATTGGCACTTATGCTGCAAACACCATCTAACAATTACATTCACAGCCACTACCGCCGCCACCACTACAACAACAGCAATTTTTTTGTCTACTACTACTACTACTACTACTACTACTACTACTACTACTACTACTACTACTACTAATAATAATAATAATAATAATAATAATAATAATAATAATAATACCCATGATGCAGTATCATGCGCTGATGTAGTACCACTTCCCTGATGCAATACCAGGCAGTGGCTCTCATGGTTTCTGATCTCAACTGATTGGAAGTGTTATCATGTACATTGTTTTGTCTTGGTATAAAAGATGGGCTACAGCAAATATTCTGCTCAATACCACAGATTTGCTTGTCAGTTGCCTGACCCTAACCAGTTGAGCATGTCCCTTGGTGGCTGACGATATGTGCATCTCTGATCATGAGTAGTAGTAGTGGGAGAGCATCATAGCCATGTGTTGAGAGGAATTATTTGGGGTTTGGATAATTCGCCTTTGGAAACATGGGTGTTGCGTTCAACATCCTTAAACAACCCTTATTCAGGGACCGTTTGAGTGGGAGGGGGGCTACTCGATCTGAAGAAAATGCCAACTAGGCCTCACCTGCAAGGTCATGCACTGTCTATCTTGATATGAGGTCACCATGTCGCGCACATATGGTTATGATGCATGTGCTTGATGTGCCCTTATCAAAGGGGTAGTCATAATGGGTATACTGGACTTCGTATATTTGTTCCCCTGTGTCACTTTGATGGCATGCACTGCTCTCTCACTCAATAATAATAACAACAACAACAACGATGATGATGATGATGATGATGATGATGATGATGATGATGATGATGATGATGATGATGATGATGATGATGATGATGATGATGATGATGATGGTGATGGTGATGACAACGACGACAATGATGATGATTTCTGTTAGTGGCCACAACGATGCAAGACATTAAGAACTACATAAAAATCTCGAGGTTACGTAAAAGTTTCATGTCTGAAATAGCATTTTGGCATCTGACGGGAGATAATCTACTTAGATGAGAGTAGTCGAGACCCCTCTGAGCTTCTTCAGGCAAAATGGACTATGTTGCAAGTCTACAAATATTAACTCGTCTTTCTTCTGATTACTTTTCTAACTGCGTAATATAACATAATGGTGTAGGAGCTGGCGCAAGATTATCTCGCTCGATGAGGAAAGATAATCCCTTCTGGGCTTCTTAAAGCAATCTTGTCTAGTGCTGTAACATAAACAACTCCTGTTTCTCCAGAACAACCCTAGTTGTAATTGGCATACAACGACAGCAACAACAACGACAACAACAACAACCATGCTAATAATACGACCATCACCATCCAAACCTTACTACTCCAACATTATTATACTCTTCACCATCACCAGACGTTCCATATTATCATGAAGCAACATATGTGTAAAACAAAGGGAAGGGTGTACTCACATCTACTGCTTTTTCCATGAATTGAACGGATGGTGTTATATCATGCATGGTGCAGCCACTAAGCGGACAGCAAATGTTCCATGGTTTCTGTTGTGCACTAGCGTCCAGAGACAGTTCTTCTATTACCGTGTCTATCAATGTCACACTATCCGCTAGGTAGGTTTCGTACAGCTGGAAACGAAAGAGAAACAATAAAATGAATGTAATATCCGTTTCAAAATTTAAACAATATACACCTTCTCCTCGACTTACGACCGAGTTCCGTTCCACCTGAGAGTTCTTAAGTCGATTTGGTTGGTCGTATGTCGAATTTATATTTTTCAGCACTATTTTCATTCAAACGCAGCTGATGCTTGAAAGCGACTGAGACACAGTAGAAGGAAGTGGATGCCTAGGTCTGAAGGAGGCCTGCGTTGCCAAATGCTGCCATATTTATAGTACGCGCAGCTACCCAACGTCCGATTACCGTCCCATTATTTATCCCATTATTTATATATTTATTGTTTATTTATTGTTTATTTATTTTGTGGTCGTGAGTGCATGTGGTCGTAAGTGCGGATAGTCGTAAGTTATATAGATCGTAAGTCGAGGAGAAAATATATGTGGAAATCGGAAGAAATAGAATGAAAAGTCATTTACGTTTCTCGTTTATATTCTTCTGAAAGAAAAAATTAGCAAGGAGAAAAAAACTTGAATCGCAAAACAAAATCTCAGATTCAATAAAAAAAATAAAACCATATACTCTACAGCATCTATTGAGCACTCCACTTTGATTTGGCTGATACAAACTGATGAATGAATATCATATTTACATATGTATGTATGTATGTATGTATGTATGTATGTACGTATGTATGTATGTATGTATGTATGTATGTATGTATGTATGTATGTATGTAAGGGCTACTGTCTATTGCACATTCCTCTCACCCACCATATCCTCCTTCACCGTCACCCCATCCTCAAACTTCGAATTCCTTCCCCATTTACTCCGAACATTTTCAACCAGAACAACTTAGTACTACTTTGCTCTTGCTACCAACCTATCCCTCCCTTTCTCCCTCTCTGTCCACCCCACGCTCTATTGACTCTCATATTTTCTACCTACTGCTGTATTCTTCTTCCGTCGTCAACCCATCTTCATTCTTTGAATTCTCCCTTCGCCACCCTCCAATTTAATATTCACTTCTCCACTCTCTCATTGTATCAATTCCCCTCTCTCAGTTTCATAGCCCCAACTATCGCCAACTTATAACATTTGTTGTCAAACCAAACAACGACCACCCCTCACAATAATACTCATCGTACCTCTTCCCATTCATCTCCCGACTCACCACTTCTACTTCTCTCAATACCCTGGTCACTTACCCTTCCCTCTTCTTGCTCTGACTCTCCTATCTCTTCTTGCCCTTCCTTACTTCAACACTCCCCTTGAGCTGCCTACTTCCTCCCTCCACTTACTTCTATTGGCCTTCCTCTGCACCCATTCTACCGTTAAATTTCCCTCCAATCTGATTTGAAATGTTATTGGGTCATCCCATATATAATGCGGTTTTTTTCAATTGCATGAACTAAAAGTCGAATGGGACAGGATAAACTACCTGCATCAACTTGCTTTAAAAGCAGGCAATGATTGTACCTTGTCCTTATTCTTAGTGCAAGTTTTGAAGACTGGAGTTCGATTATAATAGTTATTTTTTCAAAGCTATAACGGAAGTGACAAAGGAGCATATTTGGCATATTTTGCTTTATGAGTTCAATAAAGGCAAGAACGCAACGGAAAATGCGAGGAATATTAATGCTGTATATGGGGATCGGACAATAAGCGTAAGCTAGTGTCAACGGCGGTTCTAGATATTCCGAGCCGGTAACTACAGCCTAGAAGAAGAACCTCGTCCTGGAAGATTTGTAGGGCTCGACGAGGACGTCCTGCAAACCCTAGCGGAACGAAATCCCATCGTAACTATTGGGAAACTAGCAAAGAAACTTGAATTTGGTCATTCAACCATTCATCGACACCAGCGCTAGAAGAAAACCGACCATGTTATGTTTCAAGACGAAATGTGTACTTCCAACAGGATAATGATCAGTCACATACAGCAAGGATGACATTCCAAAGACTGGAGCAGTTTGAATGGGAAACGATGCCCCTCCCACCATATTCGCCGGACATCGCCCCATCTGATTATCATTTTTTCCGCAGTCTTCAAAATCTTTTGGACGGAAAAAATATGAATTCTGTAAACGAGGTCAGAACAGTACTGGAGGAGTATTTTTCGTCACTGACAATGAATTTTGGAATAAGGGCCTTGCAAGTCTACTACATAATTGGAAGAGCATTGTAGAAAATGAAGGCGAGTATATTTTAGATTAATAAAGAAATTTGTTTACCTAATTTTGAAAAATAAAAGAAGTATAAAAAAAACTGCCTTATTTATGGAATAACCCAATACCTACCAATCTCTTCAGCCTAATGACGGAAGCCGGATTTACCGAAATGTTTATATACATCCACAGCAGATTGCATATTCTTGATGTTTTGAAAACTACATCTACCAACATTATTACGTAATTCCGAGCCCCCCAGAAACAGCTGTCAGACCTGTACTACTACACATTCTCCTCTGTTAATATATAAATATCTGTATATTTGTACATGAATATTCATCGTTTGAATATTTTCATTCTTGGTTCTCTCTATTTATATGTATATATGTATGTATGTTTTATGTATCTAACCCAGACGGCTTTATTTTTTTATTTGCATCATTATCTCTATATCTGCTCACCTGGATTCCTTTTACGGACGCCCCTTAGCCCACGGACTTAGTCTTCAGTAAAGATTTCGAAGTGTAAGTTAAAATCATTTGAGCCCTTGTAAGTGTTATATATATATATATATATATATAACACATTTTAGTACCGAATGCGAGCAACCAACAGAAGAAACCAACTTTCTTTTAAATAACTCAACTATGTATCGGCCGATTTCGCGATTACTAGAATGAGATCTAGTTTTCGTTCATCAGTATAGATTAATCCCGAAATCGTTCGATTTAGAGATAACGCATTAAAAAAAATTCCGTAAGCTTCCTTTCCTCGATTCAGCACGATGTGTAGCTATAGTGATGTATATTGTATGTGGTGATTGACGATGTAAAGTCTATTTCTCAGCATATTGGCATAGAATTTTTTTCGTTTGCCCTTATTTATAATAGTTTATAATTTTCACCTTAAAAGGTATTTTGATATGCTGGCCACATGATGAAATATTTTTGAAAAAGTTTTATCCTATATTAGAAGTAAACACACACACACACACACACACACACACACACACACACACACACACACACACACGCACACACACACACACACACACACACACAAACACACACACACATATATTACTTGTTTCAGTCATTTGACTATGTCCATATTGGGGCAACGCTTTAAAGATACTTGATGGGCAAATTCAACTCCAGGGCTTATTTTTTTAAGCCTAGTAATTATTCTATCGGATCTCTTTTGTATGTATGTATAAGGGTATGGTAATACAAACAGTAAAGACAGAACACAAAATATGACTATATGTACATTTTTATTAATAGAAGCAAAAGAGTGACTCAAAGGCCGAATGTTTGATAAGTGCCAATGCACGAAACTCTTGGTCCTTGAGCCACTTTGCTGCTTCTGTAAAATATTTAGATATGTGTGTGTGTATACACATAGACATGTACATAATTGCACTCCAAATATAATCTGTAAGTGGAACAGTAGAAATATGCAAGACTTTTCTCATGTTTAAAATGTGAATTTGTTTTTGTAATCGACATTCCAACAAATAAAACTTTATGTATTTGTGTATTTACCATCAGCACCACCACGCACTCACAGCCATCACCACGGGCAATGTCTTTGCCATCGATACCATTCATACCCCACCACCACCACCACCACTACCACCAACAACAACAACAACAACACAGCCAAATTCACCACTATTGCCGCTGTCATCTCTACCACTATCACTAACCCCAACACAAAAAACCACTGCCGATACATCACGAACACTATCATCATCACCATTGTAACAAGCAGCAGCAGCAGCACCAGCACCGACACCACCTTCACAACCCCTCCCCCACCACCACCACCACCACCGCCCACCATCTGCTTGATCGTCATCATCAAACACACAAAATAAGATAGGTGTTATAAACAGGACATAAAAATAACACATTACTAACAATGAGCAGACATACTTCAGAGACGGAGTATAGCTATTTGATCTCGAAAAATTTACGGGATTATATATAATATATAATATATAATATATAATATATACGTGTGCAGTGGTGGTGATGGTGGTGGTAGTGGTGTTAGTGGTGGTGGTAGTGGTGGTAGTGGTGGTGGTGGTAGTGGTGGTGTGGGTGAGTGAGTGTATGCACTTGCGCGTGTCTTTACGCGTTTGAGAGTGAATAGATGATTACGTAAATAGTCACGTTGTCTCAATAAAAACGGCTACATTTATTAACACATACATGCACACTTATTAACACGCACATACACACATATTTATATATATATAGACACATATATATGTGTGTATATATATATATATATATATATATATATATATATATATATATATATATATTTGTTTTGCAAGATTTTTGATGTGAAATCGTGTGTTGAAACAGATGTTGTATTTTGGGACGGTCATATTGCCAGTTTAGCCAATAAAAACACACGCACTGTATATTTGGTGTTAATTTACTTCAGCTTTATATTACATTACATTACATTAATCCTATTTCGGCCAGAGTTCTTTCGTCACACTTCTGTGACCTCATCAGTGGTCCTTTGGTTTCTTCTTTCTTACGTGTGTCCCACCTTGCTAACTATTAGCCATGAGGTCACAGAAGTGGGACGAAAGAACTCTGGCCGAAATAGGATTAATGTAATGTAATGCAATATAAAGCTGAAGCAAATTAACATCAAATATACAGTGCACGTGTTTTTATTGGCTAAACTGGCAATATGACCATCCCCAAGTACAACAATATATATATATATATGTGTGTGTGTGTGTGTGTGTGTGTGTAATATATATATGTATATATACATATATGTATATACATACACATATATATACATATTGCATATACACACACACATACATATACTTACATACATATATTTATACACACATATATATATGTATGGCGTATATATATATATATATATATGCGTGTGCGTTTATATATATATATATATATATATACATACACACATATATGTATGATGTATATATGTGTGTGTTAGAGCGTGGGTGTGTGTGTCTGTGCGTGTGTGCACAGGCGCGTGTGTGCGAATACTTGTATGTAAGTATTGAAGGATGGATGGTTAGATAAACGAATACATGTGCGCAATCATATAAGTGTTCGTGTATGTGTGTGTGTGTGTGT
This sequence comes from Octopus bimaculoides, assembly GCF_046866305.1. NCBI lineage: Eukaryota > Metazoa > Mollusca > Cephalopoda > Octopoda > Octopodidae > Octopus > Octopus bimaculoides. The sequence continues at coordinate 75,311,700 of NC_142934.1, read as the reverse complement.
GTGTGTGTGTGTGTGTGTGTGTGTGTGTGTGTGTGTGTGTGTGTGTGTGTGTGTGTGTGTGTGAAGAAGAGAAAGAGAGAGAGAGAGAGAGAGTCGGGCGAAGTGCTGGTTATTCCGTTGGTTATGACACTGACAATTACTTTTGATTACTGTTTCAGATAAAACAGGGAAATAGAATGCGTTTTTCTTGTTTGCTTTTCATATCCATCATATATCTATTTCGACGTAATACGTTTTACACGAAAAATACCGGGGGAAAGAAACAGTGATGTCATTGCGTTATATATAAATACATACATACATATATATATATATATATATATATATATATATATATATATATATATATATATATATATATATATATACATATATATAGTCGTCATTAAGGTGATGGCGTTGCTGGTCAGTACCAGCATTGCTAGAAATAAGAGTCAAAACAATCACGATGTGTAGATATATTTCAGAGACGGAGTATAGTTATTTGATATCGAAAAACTAACGGGAGTATATATAATATATAAAATATAATACATACGCGAACGGTGGTGGTGAATGTGGTGGTGGCGGTGGTGATGGTGATGGTGATGGTGAGTGAGTGGGTGAGTGAGTGAGTGAGTGGGTGAGTGCATCGGTGTATGCGCTTGCGTTCGTCTTTACACGTTTGAGAGTGAATAGGTGTTTCAATAAAACGGCTATAAAATATCTTTATTGACTGAAGATCATTTTTGTTATATTTAAATACACACACACATACATATATATATATATACATACATATATATGCATATTGCATACATATACATACACACATACATATACATACATACATACATATACACATATATATATATATATATATATATATATATATATATATATATATATATATACACAAATTAAAAGGGTAAAGGATTATCAATTTATTGATTAATAAATCAATTAACAATTAATAATTTTTTACCAAGCCCATCGGTATGAAAGCACCATTATTGGTGGAGAACTTATTTAAAAGCTCATATATATTTATAAATATAATTAAGGGATCAGCAAATATTTGCTTCACCATATACCGAAGTTCAGAAATAGCAGCTAAAAAAGCTGAGAATCTCACAGATAGCATCACTTGTAACTCACAAAGGCAAAAACAAGAAGAAAAAAACAATGAAAAACTAACCAATTCCGATGTTTTTTAGCTGCTATTTCTGAACTTCGGTATATGGTGAAGCAAATATTTGCTGATCCCTTGATTATATATATATACATATATATATATATATATATATATATATATATATATATATATATATATATATATATATATATATATATATATATATATATACGTGTGTGTATATATGTTCATATATATGTATCCCACATCAATATGGACTGGAAGCCATTAAATTTTGGCTAGAAAAATACCCCAATGAAGTCCCGGAAAGAATAAAAAGAGTTTATCATCGAGAGCCTTAAGTTTATACTTCAAAACAACTTTTTAAAATTTTAATAATAATACCTACAGACAGGTATCGGGGACTCTAATGGGTTCCAAAGTTGCCCCCAACTTATGCGAACTTGGTGATAGCCTACCTAGAATTACAAATTTATGAGGAATCCAAATCAAAATACGGCCTGTCTTTCCACAAATACCTTTTGGAGAATTGGAAGCGCTACTTGGATGACTGCCTCATCCTATGGTCCCACACACTCGACCAACTCAATGATTTCAAAAATTTAATCAACAGTCTCAACAACCATATCCAATTTACAATGGAATATAGTCAAGACCAACTTCCTTTTCTTGGCATTCTTATTATAAACAAGGTACCAACATTTATGGGTTTCGAGTGATTTCCACAACAAACCAACTGATTCCAAACAATACCTCCTATTCACCTCCAATCACTCAAAGCACACGAAGACAAACATCCCCTTCAACCTAGCGAGAAGAATCTCTGCAATTGTCTCAAATTATAGAACGCGAAATAAAAGGTTCCAAGAATTAAAGGCAATTCTTCTCGAAAGACATTACCAGACGTTATTAGTTGACAATGGAATAGAGCGGGCCAAGACTTAGGAAAACCGAAACACACTCAAGGTACACTAAATATTCTCCCGTATCTCTCAACACACGATCCAAGAAATGCAGAAGTTTACACAATTATATACAAGACTATTCCACTACTGAGTCAAGGCCCACGTCTAAAAAAAGCACTCGAAACACATAAAATAATAAAAAGCCAGGGACAACGCAAATCCCTAAAAAAACTACTCACCAATGTAAAATTACCCAACAGAAGTCCACCACCCACCGTCAAAAATGTGCTCGTTCTAACTGCAGGACTTGCATTCACCTTATTGAAGGAACAACATACAAATTCCAGCCGGGACACACTTTTGTAGTAAAAAATAACTTCACCTGCACATCAAAGAATTTACTTTATGCCATTAGGTGTGAAGGGTGCCACAAAGACTTCATAGGGCAAACGAGTCTTACCCTCAGAGAGAGGATGACAGTCAACCGCCAACAATTGAGGGACCACACCACAATGCAGATACCACTTAGTGGTCACTTAGATATCTGTGAACAAAACAAGTCCTCCAAATTCCTAGTTTTCCCACTATACCAATGCCCAGACAACACCACTGACCAAATACGAATAAAGAGGGAAAATAATCTTATTCAAAAATACAGACTACAAGTCAGTATACTCTAACATACCTCCCAGGTGTACACCTACAACAAACACACACAGAAACACATATGTCCAAAACCAGATGTACAAAAACACACACACAAATACAATGCGAACCTCCTACACAAACACACACACATACATATACACACACACAAATACAATATCCCCACACTCGAGCATAAACCCACAGACTTACCAAGAAAAAACATATACATATATACATATGCAATACGATTCTAAGTGGCTAAGAGAGGTTTTGACTCTTATTTCTAGCAATACTGGTGCTGACTAGCACCCGCCGTCACTTTAGTGGGGACTATACTTAAATATATACATATATGCATACACACACACACATATATATACATATATATATATAAATCTATGTGTGTGTTGGTATGTATGTATATGTGTATATATATATATATATATATATATATATATATATATATATATATGTGTGTGTGTGTGTATGTGTGTGTGTGTGTGTGTGTGTGTGTGTGTGTGTGTGTGTGTGTGTGTGTGTGTGTGTGTGTGTGTGTAAATATATAAAAACAAAAAGATAAAGAGAGCAAAGGTAAGGTTGAAGAATTTTATGGATAGAGTCTTACAGCTGTTTCTGGGAAGATCCAGTACTTCCCTTCATCGGAGACAGAAAAAAATAAAGTAATCTATTATTATATCCATAGGCGGATATTTTTAGTATGAAGTGGTAAAGAGTGTGATGTGCTGAAAAAAGAGAGAACAGTACTTGAAGTGTAGTTTCATTCCAGTGGTAAATATCCGTGTAGAAATTCGTGCAAAGTAATCCTTGTGTGAATAATCCGGAAGTTTATGTTGGAACGAGAGTTGATATAGCATAGATAGCAGAGGTATATATATTCCATATTGCGATAGATTTTTGCTTGTTTACTCGAAAAGAATGTCCAAGTCAAGTGAAAAGTTAGCGGTAATTAGGTCAAGTCAAGAAGATAGAATGTGGAAGGGGATAGAGGAGATATATAGGCGGAGGATGGTAGCGATATATTTATAGTCAGTTGGTCTTAACAGGGTAGAGGGGAAGAGCATATAGAGTGAAGGAGGAATAGGGGGATGAGGTTAAAAGGTCTAGTGAGTAGGAAGGAATGCGTGTGTGTAAGTATATAGGTGGTGGGGGTATGAGTGATAAACCAAGGACAGAGATAAAGGAGAGGGATGGGTGGGAAAGGTAGTTAGTAGCATCGTATTTTAGGATGCTGCCAAGCCTATTTATAGACGGTGGAAAGGGATTGAAAGAGGTGACGTAGTCTGTTTGTGTAGGTAGTGTTCTTGTGAAATTGAGAATATAAGAAATAGATTTGGTGGTACATGTGTGGTGAGATGATCGAAAGGAAATAATCCTATTCAAAAAGATGGTGAAAGATGGATGTTCTTGCCAGGTTGAATAGGTTGCCTGTGGGGGGGGGGGTTGTGTTATTATGTTGCGTGATCATTTGTGCAATTTTGCTTGTGATAGAACCTGAATGTGTGGAAAGAGCGGTGGTTGCAGTTGCTAAACGCTTCATTATATCGATTAAGTAGAGTGGGAGAATTGTATTTTAAAATATGGAACGCCTCCGTTAGGCAAAGCTTGCAATTGGAGCGCTGGCCCTCGTATGGAGTTCCAGAGTCTAAGATGGACCATTTTAAGGTGTATTGGGTATTTTTGTTTTTGAGGTGATGAATATGATTGGCTAATGTTGTAGATTTACTGTGTTTGTCGTATCTAAAAGAGTGCATGTGGGCTGCGTAACGATGTTTAAAGTTTATAGTTGCACCAATCTACGTGGCAGTAGAGTTATGTAATAGATTTTTGACGGTGCATTTATATATTGCATTGTATCTTACGCAATGTGTTTGAAGCGGACAGATAGTCCAATCCTGTTCATACAACGACTGGGGCAAACTAATCGGTATACAGCACTTACTCGGTATTACCTGTATCCTCCGGGGTTTGGTTAAATCCAATACCCTCCTCAACCTTATATAT
>NC_142934.1:75301990-75304490 GCF_046866305.1 Octopus bimaculoides | reverse complement strand
CTGATTTAACGCAAACAAATGCACGCACCTTCAAAGACGCGCGCGCGTGCACTCACTCATACACGCACACAGACACAGGCACACGCACACAAACACACACACATGTACACATGTACGAACACAAAAAGAGATTTACAAATATATCCACCAACTCTCAAACATACATACAAAGGCAAGCACATGCACACTTCCAGAGACTCTAATACACATTCACAAAAATGCACAAATGTAGACACAGACACATTCACATGCATATATACACACAAACGCATGCACTCATACACAAGCATATACACCCAGTCACAAACGCCTGTACACGTCAACACACGCATGCAAACATACACACACGCATGCAAAAACATGCACACATCCAAAAGCTCCAGTACAGATCCACAAACACTCACACAACCACACACACACACACACATACGCACACATTTAAGTGTGTAAAATGCTTTATTTTAGCACTGATCGAGTATTGAACACGGAACGCCATGTTGTGTTAGTACACATCTTAAAACTGATATTTGTGTTTTACAGAGCCACAGCTCGGTTAAAATTTCATGCTTATAGGCTGACATAGGCTGTTTTTGTGTATCCAATATATTGCCGTTTCATTCCGAGCATGTAATTAAGTAAATGAAGTTCTCTGATGCACATGTAAAGTTAGTTTTTATGGTGAAATTATGGCCTTGTTCTAATCGGTGTTCTGATCCTTCTATTATGTTGATACAAATCTCACAGTTGGGCCTCCCGCATTTTTTTACTGCCGGCTTAGTGGTTATTGTTGAGTGTGATTTGCCCTGGGTTAAAATCCTTTTTATTGATTTTGGTTGTCTCTTACTTTTGATGATTGTGTGTGTTTTTTGAGGATTTGATTCATCTTTGTGTCCCTCTTGAGTAGAGCTGTGCTATGGAGTATAGTGTTGAAGGCTTCATTGTTATGTGGGTTGTGTGTGGAAATGTAAGGCAGGGTTTTCAAAATTTCTTCTTTCTTTGGTCTTGCGCATTGATTTTAAGTACTCGTTGGATCGTGTTGTCGATTGAGGGTTGTGGGTAATTCCTATTGATGAGTTTGGTTTTCAATTCCTGGAGTCGTGTGTAACTGGTGTTTGCGTTTGATACTATTATACATATTCTTTTGGCTAAACAAAATGAGATATTCATCCTGGTGTATCTCGGGTGGCAAGAATCAAATGGCAGGTACTGTTTCGAGTCCGTAAGTTTGTTATAGATATCTGTCTCTATTTTGTTCCCGACTTTCTTAATAAGGATATCTAAAAACAGTAGTTGTTTCTGGTTTTACTCTATCGTAAATTGGAGGTTTTCATTTATTGCATTTAGAGGTGTTTGGAATTTGTTGAGTTTTCTATACTTTCATTCCAGAGGATGAAGCAGTCATCGAGATATCTTTTCCAGAATGTATGTGGAAGAGAAGTTTCCGTATTTCTAGAGTTTTCTCTGGTATAATTTAATCTCGAGATTACCAGGTTCGCAAAGAAGGTGCAGTCCGTGTTCCCATTGCAGACCCTGATTTTTGTCGGAAGTAGTCAATGTTAAATATAAAATAGTTGTTTTCTAGGATAAATCTTAGTCCTTCTATTATGAGTTCTTTTTTAATGCGAGAGGGGAGTCAATAGGAGTAATTACCTAACTAGAATGTGATGGCTTCTATTCCTCGAGTGCGGGTGATGTTTGAATACAGATTGACTACGTCGAAGGATACTAGCAGTGTTTTGTCATTGACCGTTTTGGGGAGGTGGTTTAGCATGTCCAGGAAAAAGGAAAGTGAACTATGAATGTTAATCTTAATTTTGATTTTAATAAATTCTTTTTTTAGTTCTTTTCTCTTTACATATTCCATTTTAGTACATATTTTTTGATAAGGTTTTTCAAATCCCGAAACATGTAATTTCAAGAAAGTAGCATTTTCGTTCTTGTTCTTGTTCTTATATATATATATATATATATATATATATATATATATATATATATATATATATATATACATATATACGACGGGCTTCTTACAGATTCCGTCTACCAAATCCACTCACAAGGCTGCGGTCGGCCCGAGGCTATAGTAGAAGACACTTGCCCAAGGTGCCACGCAGTGGGACTGAACCCGGGTCCATGTGGTTGGTAAGCAAGCTACTTACCACACAGCCACTCCTGCGCCTATGTATATATATATATATATATATATATATATATATATGTGTGTGTGTGTGTGTGTGTGTGTATGTGTGTGTGTGTGTGTGTGTGTGTGTGTGTGTGTGTGTGTGTGTACATGAAAGTGCGTGTCGTGTGTCGTGTGTGTGTGCGTGTGTGTTCTTAACCTTTCCAGAAAGCAGCAACTAGTCTGTCTTATATACATGGCGTAGAAGGCAGCGCAAACAGTAGAAATAACAGCATCAACTAGTATAATTATTCTGGGCATGTTGTCTCCTGTTACAATACCAGTTATGTCTGTCATGTAATTGTTTGTCTACATTTACAC
>NC_142934.1:75246990-75296990 GCF_046866305.1 Octopus bimaculoides | reverse complement strand
TGCGCCTCCACGCTAATACGGTAGCAAATAGAGAAATTGATATTTTAGATAAGTTTACTCGGCGGCGAATTAGCAGAGTGGTGTTCAGAGTGTTGGATAGAATGCCTCGTGATGTTTATTCTGATTCCCTGCGCACTGAATTCAAATCTCACTTCTGCCTTTCATTCTTTCTTCCGTGGTGGATAAAATAGGGAAACAATTCAAGAAGGTGGATTGGCGAAAATGTTAGAGAGTTGAGTGAGATGTTCTTTGGTATTTGTTCCTGCTCACTGTGCTCTGCGTTCAAATCGTTCCGAAGTCAAATTTATCTTCTATGTTTTCGGGATCGATAAAATAAATGGTGGGAGTCAGTCAACAACAGCAAATTCCATGACTGTCCACCAGTTAATTAAATCATTAAAAGCAAGATAGTTTTCATCTTCTTTCTTTCTCCCCCCTCTCTCTCTCTATCTCTCTCTCTCTCTCTCTCTCTCTCTTACTGTGTGTGTGTGTGTATCTGCGTGTGTACTGTGTATATTTAAGAAGCGTGAAGACGATGCATTCGTTATAACGCTTAACAAAAGAACTAAATATTACGAGCCAACGAAATCGCTCTTCTTGCTACTAAATCTCTTTCAAATCCCATCCTACAGTTGTCTGTAGGATGAGAAGGAGACAACATGTTATACAATTCAGTTCTACAAACTCTCAAAAAGATAAGATGGTGGAGGTTAGAATACTTTTCATTTTGAGTTTGCATAAATTAGAATTGAGAACAACTACAACTAAATACTATAGAGAATTTGGTCAGGTCTCTCCCGTTTCTAACACTCTACAGCTCGCCTGGAGATCACAATAATGAATTTATTAAAAAAATCGAGAAAATTAATAATTATTCAGTAACCTGATTAAGACTGTTCAGATTGCTATAAAAATACAAGTGTGATACTAGTAATATAATAGCGTGTTTATTTCCAACGTTATCAATATTATAAATAGCAACAGTAGATTAATATTAGAGAATTTAGAAGAAATATTAGGGATTAAGTTACATTATTTTTTGACTGAGCACCGAGGGGAAACAGAAGGTACATGGCCTATTGGTTAGAAAGCTGCACCCCCACAATCACAAAATCGTAGTTCGAATCTCGCAACGGGCAGTGCGTTGTGTTTTTGAACCAAGCACTTCGTCTCGCGTTGCTCTGCGATTAATTGATGGCAGTCTCTGATCTGTGGCACACTGGGCATTTGTACAGACAATGTCGATTTGACGGAGAGTATGAGCCAATGTACACCACAAACATATGATCACTATAATCAAATCATTTGTATAGGCTGTGGAACTCTCATCTATTGTCTACGATAGGAGAGAACACGAAGAGAGACAACTCAGAACATTTCTGACTAATACATAGGGTTCTAAGTTAATCTTGAGAAGCTTCTGTTCTCCTCACTTGTTCACAGTCTTTGATTATTTTCCTTCCTCCCTTTTGTCTTCAAAGTACCATTCAGCACACTTCTATTCCATTTCCGTTCCTCATTCTCTCTGCTGTTTTTATTTTGACTGATTTGCACCTTTTTCCCTATTTTCGCTTTGTATTCCAGACAAAGGGTCAATATCCGAAACATTGAATTTTACTTTATTCTATCCCCTGAGTAATTATATGCTTGCGTACTCGCGTTCTTTGTTTCATTGTTTTCCTGAGACTTCTTGGTTACACATTAACAATGTTTTAGACTTAAGGAGAGTGAGCCATTGCCTGGTTACAGACACAATACATACAATTATAAAATACGGATCACGAAGTCATAGGTCTGATATACCGGGTGTCCCCACAAAATTGACGTAATTTCGGAGTCTAATAACATAGCCAATTCGCGCTCAAATGATCTCAAATTTTAACCAAATGTGTAAAATCTAAGTTTGGATCGGGCATGCCAGTGATAATGACAATGTGCTGTTGACATGGCTATCCTGTTCGCCAGATTTGACACCTTGTGATTTTTTTTACAGGCTATGTGAAAGGACTGGTCTATATCCCACATTTTCCTACAAGCCTAGAGGAACTCAAGCAGAGAATCACTGAGGTGCTAGAGAATTACGCAAGGCATGCTACAACACGTTTAGCAGGAGCTGGACGTGTATCGTGTCATAGGCGGTGCGCATATTGAGCGTTTGTGAAGCTTCGTCAAATCGGTTATAAAATCTACATCCTTCTGAATCTTTTGTTCGAATTTTGATAAATAAATCTTTTATTGTTCAGTATGGAGCCTATTTAATTTCGTTTGTCTAGGACATGTAGTTGGAAAATTTTAAAATATTGAATATATTCTTTTCTACTCTAGGTATAAGGCTCGGAATTTTTGGAGAGGGGGCCAGTCGATTAGATCGACTCCAGTACGCAACTGGTACTAAATTTATCGACACCGAAAGGATGAAAGTTAAAAGTCGACCTCAGCGGAATTTGAACTCAAAACGTAAAGACAGACGAAATACCGCTAAGCATTTCATCTGGCGTGCTAAAGTTTATTTCTTTATTGCCCACAAGGGGCTAAACATAGAGGGGACAAACAAGGACAGACAAAGGGATTAAGTCGATTACAACGACCCCAGTGTGTAACTGGTACTTATTTAATCGACCCCGAAAGGATGAAAGGGTAAGTCGACCTCGGCGGAATTTGAACTTAGAACGTAGCGGCAGACGAAATACCGCAAAGCATTTCGCCCGGCACGTGAACGCTTCTGCCAGCTCGCCGCCTTATCATAATATTGAATATAATGTTGATTCTCTATTACAGCTAGATACAAACTCTCTCTCTCTCTCTCTCTCTCTCTCTCTCTCTCTCTCTCTCTCTCTCTTGCTGTTCTTATACAAGAATGTTGTTGACAGTGACTTCGAAGTTCTGCCCAGCTATGCCATCGTCGGAAACTTCGAAGTCACTCTCAACAACATTCTTGTATAAGAATAACAAATTTGTACTCCACAAAAGATTAATGTAAAATTGTACATAAACACACATACGCGCATACACACACACACACACACACACACACACACACACACACACACACACACAGATTGATTGATTGATTGGTATATTGTTTGATTGATAGCAGCCTCTCGAAGTCCGAGAAAGACAGTACTGCAAGCTCTTGCTGAACAAATGATTTGGTTATAATGTACATTAGCTCATTCCCTCCATCAAGTCGACATTGCCTTTATAGGTGCACAGTGTACCACAAGTTAGGTGTCGAAATGATCACAGAGCAACACGAAATGAAGGTTTTGTTATTTTATCGACTCCAAAAAAAATGAAAGGCAAAGTCGAGCTCGGCGGTATTTGAACTCAGAACGTAAAGACGGATGAAATTCTGCCAAGAATTTTGCCCGGCGTGCTACCGATTCAGCCAGCTCGTCACCTTCGAAGGTTTTATAATATTGAAAATTATAGAACAAATGATGTCAAATTGAGAATCATACAGTGATGAAGGAGGTTGTCGTTGTTTATCGTCGTCGTCATCATCGTTGTCGTTGTTGCTTTTGTTGCACTATTATTGTTGCTATTACTACTGCCTCTGCTAAAGCCGCGAGTTAGCACGCCGGACAAAATGCTTAGCAGTATTTCGCCTGTCCTTACGTTCTGAGCTCAAATTTCGCCGAGGTCGATTTTTCATCCTTTCGGGATCGATAAAATAGGTTGCAGTCAAATACAGCGGACGATGTAATCGATTTCATCTCCCCCCCACCCCACACTCACAAGCTGCTGTCCATGTGCAAACATTTTAAAAACCATTATCGATACTACCGTTGTCGTTGTTACTGAATTTCAGGTTAATATTAATCGCACAAACTTGTGATCAAAAGCATTCCATCATTGCTTACTCTTTACTCTTTACACTTTACTCTTTACTTGTTTGTCATTTGACTGCGGCCATGCTGGAGCACTGCCTTTAGTCGAGCAAATTGACCCCAAGACTTATTCTTTGTAAGCCTAGTATTTATTCTATCAGTCTCTTTTGCCGAACTGCTAGGTTACGGGGACGTAAACACACCAGCAGCGATTGTTGGGGGTACAAACACACACACACAAATACACACATATATATATACATATACATATATACGACAGGCTTCTTTCAGTTTCCGTCTACCAAATCCACTCACAAGGCTTTGGTCGGCCCGAGGCTATAGTAGAAGCCACTTGCCCAAGGTGCCACGCAGTGGGACTGAACCCAGAACCATGTGGTTGGTAAGCAAGCTACTTACCACACAGCCACTCCTGCGCCTATATTGATTGTTTTTTTTTTTTTTTAGGTATAGATCTATATTATCCAATACACTCCTCCTTTTAAGACAGGTAGAGCATGTTATTTGATGTACATGTGGCTGTTATTTCTACCCGATCGAGTGATCACATATAAACGTCCTCGCTGTTGTTTTTACTCTTGTTTAACGCCTGACCAAAATTCCAGTGGGTGAACCTATGATCAAAAGCGTTCCAGCTATGGCCATCCAACCATATTGTTCAGCTACAGTATGTCTGTGATTAAAGTCTCCAATATATTCTTAGGGTGTGATTCGAGAGAGAATATAGTTACTATTTCTAGAAAGTCGAACTATTTTGTAGAGGCTGGTTCCCTAGTTGGCAGGCATGAATGACAACAGACGTGATGGAGATCGACTTTAGTCTACATGGTGGAGGATGTGAAGGAGGAGGAGGAGGAGGAGGAGGGGGAGAAGAAGAAGAAGAAGAAGAAGAAGAAGAAGAAGAAGAAGAAGAAGAAGAAGAAGAAGAAGAAGAAGAAGAAGAAGAAGAAGAAAATGTTATGCAGAACGTTAACCGAAAATCAAGTTTGGGTTATTGCCAATTATTTTTATAACTGTGATATGTTTTTTTTATTTCGCTTTTTATTTTTTTTCCCACCCTGGGAGAGAAGGTTACAGTTGAATAGTAGAGGATAGTATGTCACGTGGTGAATAAATATGGCATCTTGTAATGTCGCAGGAAATAAAAAGCCACGATGACAAGCAACAACTACAACAACAACAATATCATAATAATAATAATAATAATAATAATAATAATAATAATATTAATAATAATAATAATAATAATAACGACAACAACAACAATAATAAACATTAGGTATGATAAAAATTATTCAGACAAATACATAACAAACACACCAGGACTAACAAATATATATAGCATACAGTAAATAGTACTACTAGGCACCGCACACATCCTACGTAAAACAGTAAAAATAAGAACATCACAACAAACCACAGCACATACCCAAGGCACACAGAACTGCGCTCGGTAGTGAAGTGAAAGCACGTTATAAAAATAAAACAACTGAACAATAATAATAATAATAATAATAATAATAATAATAATGATGATAATAATAATAATCTGAAAAATAATATAAAATAGCACGTACAACTGAAGGCACACAGAATTGTGCCTGGTTGCTAGTTGTGCAGAAAAAACAAACGTATGCAATAAAAATAAGACTACACGATGGAAAGTATTTCTGCATTTGCCAGAAGGACAGCTTAAATACGAAACATTCAAATACTTAACGAGGGCAGGTAGTTTGTAGAAGGGCAAAGTACAACAGCAACAGTGGAACGAAAATAACAATAACAACAACAACAGTAATAATAACAACAACAACAGTAAAAGAACTCCAAGGATAACCACAACAATAACAACAGCAGCAACAACAAACAACATCAACAGCAATAACAATAATGGTAACTAGAGCAACAACAAGAACAAGAACAGCTGCTGCTGCTACTACTACTACTACTACTACTACTACTACTACTACTACTACAATATTAATGAAATTCTAACTTTGGAAATGACCACCGATTTATAGTTTGAAGAGACCAATCAAACTCAGCGTTTACATTATTTATATCTGTTTTATTGATCCACTGTGGGGTGATTGGTAGCGTGACATGCAGATATTTTCACTACTGAAATTTTAAGTTGACCGCAAAAGGATTTAACTAGATCAGTTGTCAATCATGTGTGACTTGCGTTTGGTCTAGTTTGATTTGGTTTAGTTTGGTTTCGTTTGGTTTGGTTTGGTAACATGCTTTAGGTGTTTCTGTAGTCACGAGCAGGTGCAGACACCCTCTCGGTACATTGATTCTTGACACAACGGTGTATTTAAGATGTGACAGCTAAAGAGCAGGAGGGTTACCCCAACCGTCGGCTGATAACTAGAGTAACATGAAATGAAGTACCTTGCTCAAGGACACAAAATGCACCCAATTACAGGGATTGAATTCACGAACTTTTGTCTTGAATTGAAAGCTCTAACCACTAACCTACGGCGCATACGCAGGTAAATATGTATTGTAAGGCAATTTTTTCACAACAATGGAAGAATAATCAGCTGGTGGTAAGTGAGAGAACAAGCAATTCAGTCAAATAAAATCTCAGTCCTTACAAAGAGAAAGGTTATTAGCGTCAATAATAAATTTTGTTGAGAAAGTCAAGGGAGACAACTTCGAAATACAAATTAATAAAAGAAAACTAAATGGGGATATATAGAAGGAAGGTCATCTTATCTTTCGTGTGTACAGTGATAATTCTATATATGCTTCTGTCTTGTTAGACTTCTTCCAGCGAAGCATTTTCATATTCGTAGTTGTGTGTGTGCGTGTTTATATGTATGTATGTATGTATGTATGTATGTATGTATATGTATGTATGTATCATATGTGTGCTCATACCTGTTCGTGTACACTTCTTTCTATATCTGTTATTATATGCATGTTTTGAGATTTGGACATTATATTAGCGATGGTATGTAAAACATGCTGATAATGCTGCTGAGGTTTAGAATCATTCGACAAGCATTTCTGATAACTTATTAGAGTAATTAGTTTCCAGAGAATCTTTGGCAAAACACTTCAACCGACATGTGCACTTTACCTGGTATACCACGTTTCGTAGAATGTACACTGATTGGGTCAACAGCTTGCATCTGGTAGAAATAGCAACCGAATCCCCCGGGAACTAATCATACTCTACCGTCTAGTGCATGGAAGTAATCACTGGAGGTTGTAATTTTAGGTACACCATGATTGCATAAAACACCGTATGGTTACTTTTGTAAAGACAATGTTGGCTTAGCATGAATCTGAGACAACTCATGTGATAGGTCACTGATTCACTGAGAAATTCCCTTCAAATATCCTACAATCCATATTTTTATGAGGTAATGTAATTTTTCATAAACTTTGTGATCTATTTGTTTTGTGATTTATTTGTTTTGTGATTTATTTTTCTAAAAGTCTCGCTCAGAAATTCTTTGTTTTCAGTCGTATACAGATCAACTGATCTATATACGAGGGGGTGCTGGAAACTTCCTGGCTTTAAGGATTTCGAGAAAGGCCCGGTTGCAGGCCCAGCCTTCGGTGTTCTTTTACAGAGATTAGAAAAACTGAAGGATCGCTGCAACAAGTATGTGAATCTGAGAGAGGAATATGTTGAATAAAATCATAATTAACTGATCCTCCTGTATTTTCTTTTACCCATAGCCAGAACTTTTTAGCAACCCCTCATATTCATAGAATCAGCTTGTAAGTGGTTGAGTGTGAGGAAAAAGATCGGCCTTTGAATAACTGATACAATCCATTTGAAGGGATTATTTAAAGTTTCACCAGTTTCTCTCACGAGACTTGGGTCGATCCTAGACTATGGTAAAAGATATTTGCCTCGAGATATCTCAATGTGGAATTACACATGTGTTCTTAGCAACTGTTAGTAAACTTGCGAACCATTTGGCTATATTGTGCTTACTTAGTAAAGTAGTAAAGATTCCATTTAGATCTCTTTACTACTATAATCTGACGCGTAATCACTAAATGCCTGAAATGGTGTCTTAAATCCCAACTATTTGCATCGATGTGAGCATGCAGAAAGCAGCAAAGTATATCAATGCAAATCGAGAAGCTATACTTACCGACGATGTATTACAAGTGGACTCGTTTGACAATGCCACAGGCAGTAACATGACTATGTAATCAGAGCAGTTACGACAGACTGGAAGGTGGTTATCGGTTACAACAACCACCCATTGGTGAAATTCGGAGAGAAGATTGTTTGCTTTTGCCTATATCAGAATTTTATTCAAAGAAAGAAAAAAAAAATCAGAGAGTGAAAGAAGACAATATAAAACAAATAAAACTTCAGTGAAATGGAGATCCTATCGTATATGTGCAGCCATTTAAGTCGGAGCTGATCAATGTTTCTACTATCTTTCATAATCCTTTCATAATCCTTTCTCGGCTTGAAATTTGGGGAAATGGGATGGATAGTCGACTACATCGATCCCAGCACTCAACTGGTACTTATTGTCTTGATCCCGGTGGTATTTCGTCCGTAAGGACGGACGAAATACCGCTAAGTATTTTGCCCGACTCGCTAACGATTCTGGCAGCTCACCGCATTTCTTTCTTTAATAATAGCATACGATCTATGATGAACCCCGGCTTATAAGGTTGGAGTTTTATTCGGCTTCCGTGGTGTATAAGTGACTAGAATTATAACACTCCACCTTGAACAGGATGTTAGTCAATGTTAGGATTAGTTTCTCAGTTATTTCTAGAACTCATTTACAGCTGAGTGAAGTGGAGTGACCCGAAAGTAAATATTTTGCTCAAGAATGCAGCAGGCTGGAAATCGAAACCACGATTGTAAGATCATGAGTGCAACAGACTAACTACTAGGTCACACGTCTTCACTTTTACAGAGCATACATTTATTTATTTAGACAATCATTCTTCAACCGATCGACCAAAAATCTTTTCAAATGTGGCTTGACAATATTTTCAGCCAAAACGGGTGTAGTGTGATCGTTTGTCTAGCTGTATGATTACGTAGATGTATAAGTATTTATTTGCATAATGTGTGTGCGTGTGTTTGTGTATCTCTCTTTTACTCTTTTACTTGTTTCAGTCTTTTTGACTGTGGCCATGCTGGAGCACCGCCTTTAGTCGAGCAAATCGATCCCAGGACTTATTCTTTGGAAGCCTAGTACTTATTCTATCGGTCTCTTTTGCCGAACCGCTAAGTTACGGGGACATAAACACACCAGCATCGGTTGTCAAGCGATGTTGGGGGGACAAACACAGGCATACAAACACATACACACATACATATATATATATACATATATACGACAGGCTTCTTTCAGTTTCCGTCTACCAAATCCACTCACAAGGCTTTGGTCGGCCCGAGGCTATAGTTGAAGACACTTGCCCAAGATGCCACGCAGTGGGACTGAACCCCGGACCATGTTGTTGGTAAGCAAGCTACTTAGCACACAGCCACTCCTGCGCCTATATTGATTTTTGTTGTTTTTTTTTTAGGTATAGATCTACTCCTACACCTATACATACATACATACGCATATACGCACACATAAACACACTTACGCGTACATGTTTGTATATTCTTCGTACAAATCTGAGTTATATGCAACAAAGAAAAAACGAAATATTTTATTTTTTAGAGCGGTGAAACTGGAAGCTGATAAAGCTATAAATAATAGCGTGCAAATTTTGGGTAAAAAATTCCTTTGGATAGAGAAGTCGAAGGCTGCACTGACCCTGTACCTACTGGAAACGGTGTAATAAATATGACTATATAAAGTGACATCATACTAACCTTCTCCCAAACTGACTCTAGAGCCGTCGTGTTACCGAAGGCTAGAAAGTTTCTGGCGTCCATTTTACTCTGTAGATTCTGAAAGATATTGTCATATAGCACTGAGCTTATTTCGTAGGTTAGGAGGAACGTGGAACCTTGTTCGTTGTAGGAATCAAATATAGATGTTAACTCTGCAATATATAAGAACAACAGAATGATACCTTGAAATATATATATATGTATGTATGTATATATGTATGTATGTATGTATGTATGTATGTATGTATGTATGTATGCATGTATGCATGTATGTATGTATGTATGTATGTGGAGAGAGAGAGAGAGAGAGAGAGAGAGAGAGAGAGAGAGAGAGAGGGTCGTAAAGAATATGCAAGAGAGAAATTATATAATTTTTAGATATGGATAATTTTTGTTTTAGTCTGTTTACAGATGAGCTCTAATCGAGGACATTTATAATCGAAACGATGACATTTTGCCCATCCCTAAAGTTTTTGAAGATGTGTGGTCGAGTAGTTAGAGTGTTGGGCTCACCATCATTAGATCGTGGTTTCGATTCTTTGACCGGGTGACTCCCTGTGTCCTGGGGAAAGGCACCCTAGTTGAGCAAGGCTCCAATACACTCAAAATGTGTCCCAGTAGCATCTGAGGAATATCCTTGTTATACTCCGTTCAAATGAAAGTCTTGGACTCTCAGCCTTATCGATCATGGTAGAATGAAAGGCAATGTTACATTTGGCGGCATTTGAACTCAGAATGTATACATTCGCAACAAATACCACAACCCATTTTTTCCGACGCTCTAACGATTTTGCCTGCCATTTCAAGCAGGTTGTGCAACCACGCAGTAACTCCCCCCACCCCACCCCGGCGGCTGGAAGCATATAACATTGGCGGTTGCTCTTCTTGTTGTTATTGTTATTGCGTAACCCTAGGTCAATTTTGAACTAAGCACACCAATAATTAAATACAACAAAGCCATGAACATTGTTTCTTTTTTTTTATTCCTTACTCTTTCCACTCTTGTTATTCGAGGAAGATTTGGCTGCTATTTCCAGCAGGTCCAGTGACTCTTAAGTAAAGATTCTTCTTGTGTTGATTTGCTGCTGTTGTTGTTTTGGTGGTGATAGTTGTCATCGTTATGGTCGTGGTATAAGTGATAGTATAGTTTGCGACAATGGTTATTGCATGTTGTGGCAATGCCAATATGATCGGTCGTAGTTGGTACGAAATAAAGTGTGATATAAGTGTTGCTCGCGATGATTGCGATGGTTGAGGTTGTGACATTAGTGACAATTTATTGCGATAGCTGTGATAACAGTGGTGGTGGTGGTCGTCGTCGTCGTCATCGTCGTAGTGTTAGCATTAGTGTCAGTGTTTTACGGTTGTGATCATGTTAGTACTAGTAGTAGTAGTAGTAGTAGTAGTAGTAGTAGTAGTAGTAGTAGTAGTAGTATCAGCAGCAGCAGCAGCAGCACCACCACCACCACCAGCAGCAGCAGCAGCACCAGCAGCACCAGCACCAACAGTAGTAGTAGTAGTAGTAGTAGTAGTAGTAGTAGTAGTAGTAGTAGTAGTAGCAGTGGCTGTGGTAGTGGTGGTTGTGGTGGTGGTTGTGGTGCTGGTGAAGTCGGCGGCGGCGGTGGCGGTGCTGGTGGTGATGATAATAGCGTTAATGGTGGCATTGGTTACAGTTTGTGATGAAGGTGGTGGTGCCGTCGATGATACGTGTGTCGACAGGGATGACCGTGGTTTATGGTGGCGATAACGGCGACAGCGGTGGTGGTGATGGTGGTGGTGATTTTAGTGGCAGTGCCTGATGTAGTGGTTGCAATCCTAGTTTTGGTTTTGGTGATGAGGGAGGGATCTATTGAATAGAAACGGAGACAAACAGCAAAAAGGAAGCAATTAAGTAGAATGTACCTTTGTTGTCAGCATCGTATATAACAGTCAGGGTATCCAAGGAAATATTTATTTGTCTGATCAGATCAGAAAAGAGAGCTTGGTAGTCTGCAAAGGACGCCCTCATCGATAATGCTGGTGGCATGAGTTTAGATTGGTGCTTCGGAAATGAAGTCTCGTATCCGGGCAGGAAACCAAATACGCTAATGTATGGAATAAAAAGCTGCTCACAAACAACAAACAAGCAGTTTTCGCGACTCCGGGTTCGTGTGTCCAAAACAATGATTAATTCGTTGGAATGGTTTTGGCAGACTGCAAAATATAGAATACGGTGTTGCTTAAAAAACAGAAACCTTTCACGATGGGACAGAACAAAATAGAAATAAATATCAATTAATAACAGAATAAAGTTTAACAATTAGATAGTCAATTAGTCAGTTAATTGATTAATTTGTTAGTGGAATAAATTCGGAAGAATGTTAGCTAACAATAAATTCGATTGCTGTTTGAATTATCTCCCCTTCGACGAAATGTAATGTTCAAAGAACTTTCAATACTACAAGCCGTCGAATTGAGAGAGTCGCTAGAGTGTTGGATAGAATACCTAACTATATATTATCCGGCTCTGTCCACTCTGAGTTCAAATCCAGCCGAGACCTAATTTGTCTTTAATCCCTTCGGAATTGATATGTAAAGTACTAGCTCACATACATAAAATACCATGCCAGGATTGATTTTCCTCTCTCTCTCTCTCTCTCTCTCTCTCTCTCTCTCTCTCTCTCTCTCTTTCTCTCTCTCTCTCTCTCTTTCTTTCTTTCTCATCAAGACCCTACTCGTTTTTCTTCACCATACTGCACATAAGACAACAGTTTACGGCAACTGAATTTCAGCCAACTACTCTGTCTTCATTATAAATATACAAACATTTTAGTAATAGATGAAAAATAAATATGATTCAAGTATAGGCTTTTGGTTATACACTCGTATGTGTAGAATACATGATGTAGTTGCATGTAACAGAACTTGAGTGATTTACGCTAGCCCTTCACTGAGAAATTTAGGATACAACGTGAGCGATAATGGTGTAAAGAGAGATGATATCTATGGTGAAACTAGAGGGCCAGGAGAGAAGAAGGAGTTAAAGTTAAAGAGGAGGGGGGTATGGTTGATATCGTAGCTGTGGGAGGGAAGGGCAGCAACAAGGGATGCAAAGAGGTCGTCGCTGTAGTCGGAGAAGTTACAAGCAGAGACAATGAGGTAGGAAGGGTTTTCGGGTTTGTGGATCTCGGGGAATAAATAGATAGTGGGTTACTAGAGGTTGCGGACGTCACGGAAGGAGTTAGTGAGTGAGGAAGGAGCAGGAAATGAGCTGAAAAGTCGGTGGAGCAAACAAGAAGTTGGTTGTGAGCTTGGGATCAGAGGGCATGGGATGAGAGAAGAGGCGGTTACGGAGTTGTCGCATAGCTTTGGTTATGTGTGTGTGTGAGTGTGTGCGACCATGTGTGTATGAGAAAGAGAGAATGTGTGTGTCTGTGTGTACATGTATACATTTCATGTGCATGTTTGTATATATATGAATATGTGTATGTATGGCTGGAGCTATTAATACTGAGCGAAACCTTCTAGGCAATTTTCAAAAGTGGTTGAAGATCGAAAAGGCACCATAGATTTCCACTGCATAAAGCTACAGTTTTTCTGTCTGCCTATACATCGACGTTACTAGATTTGACAATTTCCTCTGAATGTTATCAATGTTGGTGCGAAGTGTTGGCCTAGTTTTCATTCGTATTTGGGTTTAAGTTATTTATTATTCTTGGTTAATTCGTTGTTCTGATGTTTGTCAATAGTGACGTGAAGAAAGAGGGGGGAGGGCGGGAGAGAGAATGAGAGAGAGAGAGAATGAGAGAGAGAGAGAGAATGAGAGAGAGAGAGAAAGAGAGGCAGTGAGAAGAGTTTAACAGTACCCCGTCTGTCTGTACAAGTCGAATCTATTTTAAAATGTTTGGTTTATTTTTTTTTAATTTTTGCTTTTCAGAAATAATAGTTGTGTGTTGCTATAATAAAAAGGTTGGTTGTTTATATTTGGTCAGATAGAAATGCACATATGTACGAAGGAAGATACAGATGTCTAAGTGTGAGACAGTATAAATACATATATACGCAAATACATTATACAGTTTATACATATATGTATATAGCTAAAAATATAACTGGATAGATTGAGAAACGAATAGGCACGAATAGTTGTATAAAGATGTGTGGAGGTGTATGCCAAGGTGTATATAATCAAACTATGAAACGTATAATTTTATATTTTCTACACAATATGTTAACTTTACGCAACGCAGCATTTAATTCATTTTACCATATGTTCAAGATGTGTATATATGTATATATATATATATATATATATATATATATATATATATATATATATATATATATATATATATATATATATATATATATATATATATAATAAAGTAAAGTTGTGGAATACCGTACGAGTGGAAATATATATGAAAGAAGGTTTGAAAATGCACTTATTTTTTAAAAATATTTATTTACTTAACCGGTTTCACTTTTTTAGAAAAAGATTATCAAAAGTCTTTGAGAATAATAAAAAATGTTAAAAAACAGTTCGAGTATTAAAATGCATATATACATTCTTTGATGATAAAATATATTTAAAGTATAAAGCTTTGTATGAACTTTGTATTGTTACATACTGATTATCACACATTCTCTGATATTAAAATGAAAATGTTAAAAACAGTGTATGAAAATACACATATGGAATAATACATATACATATTCTTTGACAATACATATACATATTCTTATACATATTCTTTGACAATACATATACATATTCTTATACATATTCTTTGACAATAAAGTTGAAGAGGAACTGACCTGGCTTTTTCCTCTTGTGTATATTGAGGGAATGTTTTACTGTCTTAAGAGACAGTATGACTGGCTAGCTGGGGTGGGAGGGAAGAAGAGTTAAAAAGGATTTTTTTATTTTATTTTTGGTTGGTCTGTGACAGTCTGTCATGGTTATATATATATATATATGTATAGATTTGTGTGTGCGCGCGCGCGCAATAGCGCGCGATATAACCTTATATTCGTATTGAATGTGTTTTAGCTTTATTTTTGCAACCTTATTTCGCGGTTGCAAACCTTTACATATTTTTCATATTTTGTTTCTCCAAATTTATTATATATTAAGGATTAATGATCTTTGTATTATTCTTCATATACCTTTTTGTTATATATGTATTTTTCTTGATGTTCTTCCTTAATTTTTTTTTTTTTTTGTTTAGATCTGTTAATTAGAAATGTTGTAAAACTTACAATCCATTATAAAACATTGTCACTTGCCGGATTTACTTTGCTCATCTGACATTTTTGGAGTCATTGAGATTACGGTCGTTAGTTTTACACACGGCCTTAGAAGTATGTTGTGTCCCTGAGCTGGGTACTCCATTAGACGTTGCTCCAGTTGCAATTGGGAATTAACCCTGCAAAGAAGCGGCAAACCATTTAGGAGTTGTCTAATACTCACAACCACCTAAACGCCTCTCAAATCTGAATGCTTTCCGACATCATGAACCTGTGGGCTCGATGCTGAATTTAAACACTTACAGGCAACATCAGCAATTTTTTTTTCGCCCTAACATTTATAGATTTCATAAGTATACCTTGTTCGTCATGTGTTTCTTTTCCCATTCATAACGTGCCTCTATATCTGATCCTCTCTCTCTCTCACACACACACACACGCACACACAGAGCTTATGTCTTGGGAAGGTCATCACACAAATAATAATAAACACGCATTTCGTTAAAGAATGCATCACCTCCAAACTGCACACTAAATCCATTAATTGGTCGGCAGGAAAATTGTTAAAAATCAGTGTGGTCGTTTATTGTTATAGGACACAACAATATTTATTTAAACACACGAATTCACACCAAGAATCTTGCTAACAAAATACAAAAATGAAGTCCGTAGTTGGTATAAGGAACAACTTTCAGGAACAATAATAGTTTATTGGCGTAGAAGGTTGTAGATTTCTCCCATATCGAACTTCGATATGCTGAAAAAAAGTTATTTTATATTTCAAGATTGGCATCTAGGGTTGCTATGAATGCGAATAGATATCCAACATCAGGGATTGGAGCAGGTAAAAATCCAGATTACATCTGTTTCGTAACTAGCAGAACGTCGGAAGTAATAATTTCTCAACGAGGAATACTCCACTAGCTATTTATCAGGCCGAAGACACCTTATTTAAATGAAGGTTACATTGTCGTAAAGGGATACCGAGTCAAGGTATCTTCATCCTGATGAATAGCCAGTGGAGTACTCCTCCTTGAATAGCTATTAATTCTGAGGTTCTGCTAGTTAGGCAACAGATGTAGCCTGGATTTTACCTACCCCATTCCCTCAATTTGAATTATTATTCACATTCATAGCAACCCTAGATGCTAATCATCGTAATATATATGCATATACGTATATGTATATATATGTATATGTGTGTGCGTGTGTATATATGTCTATATATGCGTGTATATATAAATATGTGTTTTATATATATATATATATATATATATATATATATATATATATATATATATATATATATATATATAATATATATATATATATATAATATATATATATATATATACTTTGGGTATGGTAGATGAGTTTAGCAAAAATTTAGATTCAGATGAATATGGTACTTAGGTTGAGGCACCAGAATTTAGTACGGTATTATCGATACAATTTCTAAGTAAGGTGATTAAAATCAAAATAAGCAACAAGGATATCTAGAGGTAATGCAGTACGATCGTTTCATGCAACTCCATTTAATTGAACAATGCAATCATTACATCAGTTGGTGTAATGATTGCATTGTTCAATTAAATGGAGTTGCATGAAACGATCGTACTGTATTACCTCTGGATATCCTTGTTGCTTATTTTGATATATATATATATATAGTTTTATATATATAGATAGATAGATAGATAGATGCATACATACATACATACATACATACATACATACATACATACATACATACATGCATACATACATACATACATATATTTATACACACGCGTGCGTACCCGTACACATACACACACATTTTAATGGACAAATGGGATTAAAAAACATACGCAATGTAGCACATAATTTATTTATACGTTCGAAGCTGATGATTCAATCCATCACAACGCAAAGTTCCTTTCTATGTCTGCGTTTCTTTATTTGTAAAATGTGACTAAAAATAGCATTGAAAATATAACAACCTTACTTCCGACTTCCGTTAACGATGAAAATATATACAACATAAATGTATCATTACGAATTCCATTTAACAAGGAAAAGCTCGCTTTTATCTAACTTTCTCTTCTTGCTGTTTGTAACTTCCTATGTCTAGCATTCTTGACTATCATTGTTAACAGTCTACTACTACTACACACACACACACACATACATATACATATATGAACATATATATATATATATATATATATATATATATATATATATATATATATGCGAGTAAAAATAAATAGAAAAAAAGGTGGATGTTTTTGTATGATTGTGTATAGAGGAATATATTATTTTGCTTAAAAGAGTTCCAACACTGTCTGTTTTTTATGTTTTATTTATATTCCTGCAGAACTAATGTGGGGTATAGAATATGGAATATACAATATATAATATAATATACAATATATAATATAAAATAAAATAAAAATGGATGGCACCATGAAATAAAGTATTGAATGTAGATGAAATATTGAGTGTTCAATATAAAGGATCAAATATATAAATATATAAATATATAAAGCCTTTATATATATATATTTATATTTATATATTTATATATTTGATCCTTTATATTGAACACTCAATATTTCATCTACATTCAATACTTTATTTCATGGTGCCATCCATTTTTATTTTATTTTATATTATATATTGTATATTGTATATTATATTATATATTGTATATTCCATATTCTATACCCCACATTAGTTCTGCAGGAATATAAATAAAACATAAAAAACAGACAGTGTTGGAACTCTTTTAAGCAAAATAATATATATATATATATATATATATATATATATATATATATATATATATATATATATATATATATATATAGAGAGAGAGAGAGAGAGAGAGAGAGAGAGAGAGAGAGAGAGAGAGAAAGGTAGAAAAGAATTTCGTTGAAGGATTTTCTCCATGTACTAAGTTGTAGTGAAAAAGTATATGGTAAAAGAAGGTAAAAAAGTATATGGTAAAAATGCAGACAAATTGTATATTTTTAATATATTTTAAAGGATAGAATATTATGATAGTCTACCGGTTTCGCATTTCGCTAATCATGACATTGAAATTGGTGAAGATATTGCAATTTCATATTTTGTTAAGGAGTTTTTAGTCCATGTTGCTTGTATGAGAGTTTGTTTGTAAAGGAAACAATCTATACACACGCGTGCGCGTGTGTGCTTGTATAAATCTGTTGATTCACAGAAGCGATAAATTACAGGACCAAATACAAATTTATGCATACATTTATATATATGAATATGCAAATACACATAGACATATATGTTAACACCTATATGCACACGCATGTATGCATGCATACGTACATACATACATACAGAAAGCATTTTAGACCTATTTATCAACCAATGAACCCGTATTTCCCCTCTTCTGCTTCCTATGTAATCAATTGAATAATAAAGATAAATATACAGAGGTATCTTGTGCGATGACTTTGCAGTGATAGATAGCACCTTCTAAACTATTAAAGAAATCGTTGTCAACTTCATAGGAATTCTTTTTCCTTCTGTTTCAAAATGATCACCAAAAAGAAGGAAGTATTTCCCGTTTATATGTTAAGATATTTAAGAAAGTAACTTTAGAAACCACTGCAATTTTATCTTTAAACATTACAAATGTGTTTAATTGTTTTACATATCTGCTCTCTTAAAGTTTTTTACAGTAATGTTTGATATACACAGGCGCAGGCGTAGCTGTGTGGTAAGAAGTTTGCTTTCCAACCACAGGGTTCCGGGTTCAACTCCATTGCGTTGCACTTTGGGCAAATGTCTTCTACTATAGCCTCGGGCTAACCAAAGCTGTGTGAGTGGGTTCGGTTGGGAAACTGAGGAAAGCGTATATGTCTTTTGTGTGTATGTGTGTGATAGACTCTCCCGTCGAAGACGACGTATGAGTGTTCAACTTTCGATGAATGAGAGAGTTGTTGATATTGCTACCCTCGTTTGAGCTTTTTGCCTTGAGGGATCTTGGACAGCAGAAAGTCAAGTTGTTTCTTGAAGATATTTACCCCAACTCCATGTACATCTCTCAGGCTTTTAACAAAATATTAAATAACTGTGGGCCCTGAAATCCCATGCTATTGCAGTACTTGGTCTTAATAGTGCAGTGACGTCCTGGTCGGGGGTTGATTCTGGCTGCTATTATCTCATTTTTTATTCGAACTGTATCTGTGTTCTTCCTTTTTAAAGGCGAAAGCGTATGATTTGAGCGATATTCGGTATCTATTTCTTGCATTCCAAGCAATGATATAGAGGCCCGTCCCGCCCCTCTTTGGTTTCTTATGGTCAATATTTTATTTGGTTGAAGAATATTTTCCTTTTGGTTAACGCTTTATATGATTAAGTGTTTAGATTATATAAAATGTTTAGTTTAAATTAAAGTGTTTGGTTTGGATAAATTGTTTAGTCTCAGTAAAGTGATTTATATAAACAAAGTATCAGTCGGAGAACTGGCAGAATTGTTACCGCGCCAAAAATAATGCTTAGCAGCATTTCTTCCAGTTTTATGTACTATATTCGAATTCCAACAAAGTCGATTTTGCCTCTTATCCTTTCGGGGTCGATAAAATAAGTACCAGTTAAGCATTGTGGTCGATCTAATCGACTTAGGAATTGCTGGCCTTGTGCTAAAATTTGAAACCAATATAAAGTGCTTAGCGTAAAAATCTAGGAAGTAGAATATGGTGCAAACGTCTAGGGCAAAGAGAGGCATTTGAATGGCAAACTTAATCCTCTGCCGATTAAACATCATGAGACGCGTCTTAATAAATTCCGTTCCGTTGCAAACATTTGGAAAAAATCTCCATTCTAGAGATAACTTCTCTTCTTCCAACAACCCTAGGAGACGATGAAAAGGATTACGAACACTGTCTTTCTTTTTCTAATTCAGAGATAACAGAAAATATGGTGAGGTGTGTGGGGAGAACATAAATAGAGGTAGATGTAACAAGGTATTGTAAATGAGACTTCTACCTGACTTCCATCAGTATCGAAGAAAGGACAAAAAAATCCCATACAAATTTAACTCGACTACCATTCAAGCTCTAATAGCCGCCGATCCTCCCGGCCGCCCACTCGTTTATAACCACAATCCCCAGCAACGTCGTACAAGCATCCAACCAGAGCTGAAACCATGCATTAAATCTGACCAAGTATGTACAACTGGCGGCTATCTCGGTAAATATCTTCAGAAACTAAAACGACTACTATATAAGATCTGCTTCTAATAAACACGATCTTAATTACGGTAATGTTGGAATTGGTGAAGGTGTTGGTAGTTTTGAGGGTGGTCGTGGTGTTGGAGGGAAGAGGTCGGTGGTATGAGCGGCGGCGGTGGTGGTGCTGTTGTTACTGTTGGTAGTGGTAGTGACAGTGTTGGAGAGTTTGTAGTGGTGATAATTAGTGGTGGTGATGATGATGATGGTGGTGGTGGTGGTGGTGGTGGTGGTGGTAGTGGTGGTAGTGGTGGTGGTAGTGGTGGTAGTGGTGGTAGCGGTGGTGGTAGTGGTGGTAGTGGTGGTGGTAGTGATGGTAGCGGTGGTGGTAGTGGTGGTGGTTTTTGATGTGTTGTTGCTGTTGTTGTTGTTGTTGTTGGTGGTGGTGGTGGTGGTGGTGATGGTGGTGGTAGTGGTGGAGGTGGTGGTGGTGGTGGTGGTGGTGGTGGTAGTGGTGGTGGTAGTGGTGGTAGCGGTGGTGGTAGTGGTGGTAGTGGTGGTGGTTTTTGAGGTGTTGTTGCTGTTGTTGTTGTTGTTGTTGTTGTTGGTGGTGGTGGTGGTGGTGGTGGTAGTGGTGGAGGTAGTGGTGGTGGTGGTGGTGGTAGTGGTTTTGGTGGTAGCGTTGTTGTTGCTGTTGGGGGTGGTAGTGGGGGTGATAGGGATGGTGGTCTTGGTAGTTTTGGTGGTGTCTGTGGTGGTGGGGATCCAGGAGCGGTGTTGGTAATGATGGAATTCTCTGGAATTTGCTCATGGGAATATGGCGAATAGCCAAATTAAATGTGTCTACCGATGAGGATTGTAGTAGGTATTATTATTGTTGTCGATGTTGTTGTAGGTGCAGCGATTTTTGTTATTGTCGTTGTTGTGGCTTCATTTTGTGTTAATGCAATTTTCTTGCGCACCATTAGATCAGATTGCAACGAAATCTCAGGGCATTACATCATACTTTTATATATTTCTTATGACATGTTATTAATTACTAGTACGAATGTGTACGTGTGTGTGTGTGTGCGCGCGCGCGTATGTGTGTGTGTGCATGTTTGTGTATGTATGTTATACAAGTGTGAGAGCTTATGTGTGTGAGAGTAAGTAACTGTAAATGCGCGATTGTGTATGTATGAATTTATATATGTACAAACATATTTAAGCGCATGTATATGTAGGTAAGAAAGTATGTATGTATACATGTATATGTGAGTGTATGCATGTGTATGTATGTATACATGTATATGTGAGTGTATGCATGTGTATGTATATATGCATGTATGTATGTATGTATGGATGGACGGTTGGATAGATTAATACGAATTTATGTTCTCTTTCTTTTTTTAATTTAGAATAAATTTTGGCCGGCTATATACTTGGTAGCAAGGTTGTGAAGGAAAGTATCTTGTGTTCACCATCAGCCTTTAAATCTTTAGAAGGTCTCGCAAATTTTTATAGTCCAAGATAACGTGATCATTTGAAGCGTATGAATTAAGGATTTGCATCCCCTCCCCAAGATTCCGAGTTCAATCATACTTTGCTCCCGGTGGGATGGTATGTATGTATGTATGTATGTATGTATGTATGTTTGTATGGTATTATTCAGTTTATTTCAAGATTTCTTACCAATAGAGAAAGAACCGGTTTCTAACCTAGATCCAAGGCTCCTTCATTGGAATTTCAGCATCAACAACAGGGTATTTTTGTATGTATGTATGTAATAATACAAATAATATTTGAGTATATGCATATATACGTACATGTATGTACGTACCTACATACCTACATCTACATGTATATATAGATGCATATCTGAGTACAGGACGTCACAAAAAAAACGTGGAGTAAAATGAAAAACAGAACATAAAGAGAGTACAGAAAACACACAGGCCACATAGAGAACATTTCCCTCATCAGCTGCCACCATTCCAAAACTAAGCGTTTCGAAGAGTTAGGGCAGGACCCATTGTTAGAATGGCTCTTCCCGCGGAATCAAATTAAATTTGTAATGCGGAGGAATATCGTGGCTAACAGAAAACATGATAGGAAAACGAAACAGTGAAAATAAACAAGAAGGGCTAGTATGTATGTATGTATGTATGTATGTATGAGCAGATTTGTATGTTTTATGTATGTATTCTCATGCATATAGTTGCATATCTAGACATGCTCATATATATTTAGATGATAAACTTCCGGAAAGTTTTACAGATTTTTACAGTTCCAGTGACTGAATTGGATCTGTAGTCTTCGAATTCGATTCGCCTTTCTGGTTTTGAGAAGCCTAATTTCTCAAGATTACTATTTAGGCAGTGTGTTAAATATCCCAGGGCCTCAATAATTACAGGTATAAACCTGAACTTTTAATCTGGATCGAGTAACTGCAGATTTCTTAATAGTTCAACACAGGTGCTCCCTTTTTCACTGATCTCAGTTTTATGTTAACATCCACTGGGCATCTAATTTCCACAACTGTGCACAGTTTCTCTTCTCTGTCTCAAATCATTATATCAGGTCTGTTGTGCTTACATCTTATTGAGGTCTTCACTGGGACATTCTACCAGTATTCCTTTTTGTTATGGTTATGGCTTCTATCAATATTGTAGGTTCTTATTTCTTTGTCTTCGGGATTTTCCTTCCGACGGATTTCATTATAAAGTGTTTGTCTGTCTGTCTCTATATATGTGTATGTGTCATACATACATAATGTATGTAAGTACGTATGTATTTATGTATGTATATATGTATGCACGCAGGTGTGTGTGTGTGTGGATATCCTTTGCCGATGAATATTGGCGAGAAAACTTCAAAATCCGTTGCTCGTCGACCAAATTTCCTTGCGATAGTTGTTCTGTAGGGAATTACAGGTATCATTGCCGACGTTATCGTCCATGACATCGTCACCATTGTCATCGTCGTCGTCTTTTAGACCAATATTATTGCTGGATATTTCAGCTTAATTGTTGTAGTTTACCCACAGATCAGCCTTGATTCAGCAGACTTGTAATTGAAAGCGTTCCAGCTTTGGCCACCTTGTTCTTCTCCTAGTTATTGCCTGTCTACGGTAACTTTATCCACTATGTGCCCGATTCACTTATAAGCATTGAGGGTGTAATTCAAAAGTGTTTTGGCTGATATTTCTAGCTGGTCAAGCGACCATATAAAGGTTCCTTCAATGGTCTGTAGTATTGACAGATTTTGTGTAGCCCCCGATCAGCCCTGATCGAACAGACCTCTAATGAAAGGTACTCACTCCAACTATGACCATCTATTTTGCTATATGCAAAAACACCTACAACAACATCGACAACAATAATAATACCTACTACAATCCTCATCGGTAGACACATTTAATTTGGCTATTCGCCATATTCCCATGAGCAAATTCCAGAGAATTCCATCATTACCAACACCACTCCTGGATCCCCACCATCACAGACACCACCAAAAGGCGTTCTTTTATAAATTATTAGTGGTGTACTTAGGAATGGAAAGATAAGAGTCCTCTTTCTCGCAGGTCCAGTAACCACATAGAAGCTCTGTCGTAAGGTTACCAGGATGACCTAAATGTGTCTGGGCATTTCACTGCGACATAAAAATCAATGGCAAGAACTGTACGGGCGAGATCTTGGTGTACTGTATACCCAGACACATATTTACGTGGTCTTCCGTTTCAATGAATTTGGTTTCATTGCACCTCTATTCTGTGCATGTAGCTTGTGTGCAACTTGCATTTGTGTAAAATATGGTATTTTTGCCTTATTTGCTGCTTCTTGTGGTTTGTTAAGGTCAGATTAGGGATACAGAAAAGGCTGATATAATCAGTTTATGGATCCTAGTCTTTGTTTTGACAAAATATGATGGAGGCTGAAAAAGTGTCTATGCATGATTTAACATGGATTTGAATTTTTTTTTACGTCGCCTATACCAGCTTTAAATGTTGAAGTGCTGCAAGTAATATCTTTCAGAGAGGTCCTTATCCTTTATTCTATATCTATTCCCGCCCTTCACTAAGAGCGGTCCATTGGCAGAATCGGTAAAGAGTCGGACAAAATTACAAAATCTCTTGCAAGAGTTATTCCGATATTTTATATTCTGAGTTCAAATCCGATCCTGATATATATCTTGTTCATCTTTCCGGAATCATAATATAAAATATATTAATTATGCGCCCGGGTTGATGTAATCGTCTAACTCACTCTCGCCAAGATCAAATCCAGCCAAGATCAAATCCAGCCAAGGTCAACCTTGTTTTCATCCCTTCTGGGTCTATAAATAAAATACCAGTCAAGTAGTGGGGACCATGATATCGACTAATCCTCTCACTTCAAAACTGCTAATCTTGTGCTTAGATAAAAATACAATTTTGTATTCTCCACTCTAACTAGTTTCTTATCCTAACTTCCTCCCTACACGATATAAACAATTAGTCTTGTATATAACGCAATTAAGTACCTAACAATTTATTCAGAATTTTAGCTGACGAGTTAAACAAACATTAAGGAAGATGAATCTACAAAAAAACGGTGAGAATAATGGCAAAGTATTTTTCAGTCTGAAAACAATTTTGACTCTGGAATCGCTTATTTTTTTCCCCAGTGTGAAAATTCTGCAGAGAAAGAATTGTTGATTTAAGTATATTTGCCTTCTCTCTCTCTCTCTCTCTCTCTCTCTCTCTCTCTCTCTCTCTCTCTCTCTCTCTCTCTCTCACACACACACACACACACACACACACACACACACACACACACACACACACACACACACACACACACACATACACACACACTTTCTCTTTCTCTTCTCCCTCGCTTTCTAGTATTCTTTGTTATTCAGAAGAGATCAGTGCAAACTTGGAACGAAATAGCAACAAGAACAACAACACAGACATAAACACTAATATCAAGATCCATTGCAAGCAAAAAAGAGAGACTCTTTGTGGTTGGACGACCTAACAGAAAAGGCAGCCAATTATCCCTCAAATTACACATTACCATCTAGAGAAAATAAAGGACATACTGGACAATGCATTTCCGACAGAACTAGTAAAGTGAAGTAAAGTTACTTTCTCAAGTCATACCAACTCATAAGGGCTGAGACGTTGCTCCATCACAGGATTACTCATTTTTGCCAGCTGAGTGGTCTGAAGCAACGTAAAATGAAGTGTTTTACTCAAGAACACAACGCGTTGTTCGATACAAGAATTGAAACCACAATCTTACGATCATGAGTCCAACACCCTAACCACTAAGCCATACGACTCCACTTTCCGACATACCTACCAACAGAAAACACAAAGGTCCTTGCTGGAATTCCTTTGCTCAAAGGTCTACTAAATCTGGGTTAATCCGGGGCTAAACGCGACAATCACCACAATCCCATAATCACGACTAAGTTGCCCCACAACAAAAAACAATTACTAAACAGATATAACAACACATCAATAATAACTGTAACAACAGTCATACCATCTGCAACCATGGGCAAACATGATTACGAGGCATCAACGATAGTTCTAAGAGCAATCACAACAAATAATGGCTTCAGATTTTGGTACACGGCCAGAAAGTTCGGGGGATGGGTTAAATCGATTACATCGATCCCAGCACTAAAATTGTATACTTATTTTATCGACCCCGAATTGTATGAAAGGCAAAGTCGACCCCGGTGGAATTTGAACTCAGAGCATAAAGATGGGCAAAATACCGCTAAGCATTTTATTTTACCCAGCGTGTTAACGATTCTGCCAGCTCAACGCCTTCACAAAGTTATTAATAATAACAAATGCCACCATTGCCTTCACTTCATTATCAACAACAACGACAATAACAACAACAACAACAACAACAACAACAGCAGCAGCAGCAGCGTTAATAACAAGAATCTAGCTTAATGTCGGCTTCTATTGAAATCAAGGATTAAACATGACAACGGTAATGATTATCATACTTACTGTTGTTGATGAGATTCTCAAAACTAGATATAGTCAGATTGACCACAGTTGGAAGTAATTTCTCAGTCTGTGACACCACCAGATCCCACTTGTCTCCGCTGGTCACAACCACTGCAATAGAAGAGAATAAAAAAATAACCACATCTTCACTAACAATGCTGAATTTATATTTATTTATTAAAAGCTTGACAACCGGTATTGGTGCGTTTACATTCCCGTTAACTAGCGGTTCGGTAACAGCCCGATAGAATACATACCAGGCTTTACAAAAATATGTACACTGGGATCAGTAGAGTCGTTTGTGAATTGACGGTAGAAATAGAGGTAATGTTTGTGTGGTAGTGACGGTGGAGGTGATAGTTGTAGGGATGATAGTGATGCGATGATGACGGTATCTGCGATATTTATTTATCTATTAAAGGTCTGACAACTAATATTGGTGTGTTTACGTCCTCGTAACTTAGCGGTTCGGCACAAGTGGCCGATAGAATAAGTACCAGGCTCCACAAATAATAATAATAATAATAATAATAATAATAATAATAATAATAATAATAATAATAATAATAATAAAGGTAATGGACGAAAATGGGAAGATAAAAATCCTCTGGGACTTTGACTTCCAGACAGACAAGGTGTTAAGCACCGAAGGCCGGATATAGTAACCTTTAGAAGGGACAAATAAGAGTGCCTAATAATTGACGTAGCAGTGCCAGGAGAGCAACATATCATCATGAAAGAAAGACAAAAGGTTGATAAATATGGAGACCTGAGAATTGAGATCGCTAAAATGTGGCAGCTACAAGAGTCAAACATAAGGGTTATTCCTACTATCATCGGAGTATTGGGTTCAATAACACCCAATCTGAAAAAAACATCTGAAAACCTTAGAAATACCCTACAATATAGACGTATTGCAAAAGTCAGAATTACTTGGAACTGCCCGCATATTGCGTAAAGTACTGTCCGTCTGAGTCGACAAACAGTACGAACCTCCGGTAGACACAATATCTTCAGTCAACAACCTCACGATATTGTATACTTGTGACGTCTATAATAATAAGAAAAAAGTATACTGAGTCCAGTGGAGTCGTTTCACTAAGGCAGTGCACCAGCATGGCCGCAGTCTAATGACTGAAACAGGTAAAAAGATAAAAGATAAAAGGTGAGTTATTAATTTGATATTTTTCTTGTGCCTATGGCGGAGAGCTGGGAGAATCGTTTGTACGCCGCGCAAATGCTTAGCGGCATTCTGTCCATCTTTAAGTTCTGGGTTCAAATTCCGCCGAGGTGAACTTTGCCTTTCATCCTTTTGAGGTCGATGAAATAAATACCAAATAAATCCTGGGGTCTATCGAATCAACTCACTCCCTCCTTCAAAATTGCTGGCCTTGAAACCAATATATTTCTTGTACCTAAATTAGATAAAATCGTTATCGCACCGAACAAACTGCTTAGTGACGTTTCTTCCAGCTTTTCTTTCTGCGTTCATATTCGCCCCCCACCCCCGAGGTTGAGTTTGCCTTCCATCCCTCCAGGGTCGATAAAATATGCCACTCCAGTATTGGGATCGAAACAATCGACTGTTCACTTCTCCAAAATTCCTCGCCTTATGCCAATGTAAGAACTTGTTACTCTCTCACTATTCTTACAAATAGTAAGAAACTCTCGTGGTGTACGAACCTGTTCCCTATTCTTCAGTCGCTTGGTAGGAATTGAGGAAATGTAGATCAATGCGAGGTGTTTTTCATGGTTACATTGAAGTGCCGCATAACTGAAGTTGAGCAGGAAAACCCAAACGTTAAACTCTCGGTCATTCCGTTCTTTTCAGCCCTCTTGCAAACAACTATTAATTGTGTGCCCAGAAAAAAAAAAGCGAAAAGAAAGAAACCAGTTAGATGAATTTAGCAAATATTTATTTTGTCTCTTCCACTATCCACTGCCATCTCTTTAAATTTCCTTATATTTACTACTTTTTCTTCTCCTTTCGTACGCTTCATTTTATTCCTCACCTTTTTTTTCTATAGCTCTCTCTCTCTCTCTCTCTCTCTCTCTCTCTCTCTCTCTCTCTCTCTCCTTCTTTCTCTCTCTCTCTCTCTCTCCTTCTTTCTCTCTCTCTCTCTCTCTCTCTCTCTCTCTCTCTCTCTCTCTCAACTGTATTAAGGACCTGATCAACATGTTAGTTCATCAAGTGGAAGAAAAACTGGTGCAAGAGATTAACAATGTTAAAGTAAAAACATCTACTCAGATAAATATTGGTTTAATTAATCAGGACACAGCACAACACCACTACCCCACCACCACCACCACCACCGCCGCCACCATCGCTGTCACCACCGTCACCGCCACCATCACCACTACCTCCTCCACCACAGCCGCCGCCCCCAATGCTATTGCATCACCTCTCTCTTTCCATGACTTAGTATTCTTAATATTGCTACTATCGCTGCTCCCGCCATCATCACCACTACTATCATCCTCGCAGCCATCACCTCCACAGCCACTCCCACACAAACATTACATTTAATTCAGCCGTCAGTTCACTGCTCCTCCACTCCAACCGTGCCATCATCACCACCATTCCGTGGTAACTACTATTACCCCTAACTACTACTATAAACATCACCAACCACAACTTATATCACCCCCACCCCTCAATGCTGCTTCTTTTCTAACCCCCCAAATTTGCCTCCACCCACACCCTACTATCCTTCCATCATCTCTGCTACCACTATCGCCCCCACTATAACCAAAACCATATTCCTCTCTGCCACAAACATTAATCATCTCTTCCCCACCACCAGATTATTCACCATCTTTCCAACTACAACCTTAGGACACCTCTTTGAATTCCTTGTCAAACACTCGTAGACATGCTTACAAAATCGAAAAAATAACACAGTACACTTTTGGAAACATACTTTCACGCTCAGAATTGCTGGAGCATGGAATAAACTACCTGCATCAGCTGTTAGCTGTCGAGACACTATATCCTTCAAAACTTCCACCACCACCTACCCTAACTCATCATAACCACTACTATTGCCAAGAGGTAACATTTGTCTCCACTAAGGCGGTGAGCTGGCAGAAACGTTAGCACGTTAGCACTTTGCCTTTCATCCTTTCGGGGTCGATAAATTAAGTACCAGTTACGTACTGGGGTCGATATAATCGACTTAATCCCTTTGTCTGTCTTTGTTTGTCCCCTCTATTGTCCCCTCTATTGCCCCTTGTGGGCGATAAAGAAATAAGAAACTTTAGCACGTCGGGCGAAATGCTTAGCGGTATTTCGCCTGCCGCTACGTTCTGAGTTCAAATTCCGCCGAGGTCGACTTTGCCTTTCATCCTTTCGGAGTCGATAAATTAAGTACCAGTTACACACTGGGGTCGATATAATCGACTTAATCCGGTTGTCTGTCCTTGTTTGTCCCCTCTGTGTGTAGCCCCTTGTGGGCAATAAAGAAATAAGAATCATTAGCACGCCGGGCGAAATGCTTATCGGCAATTCGTCCATCTATTGGTTCTGAGTTCAAATTACGCCAAGGTCGACTTTGCCTTTCAATCTTTCGGGGTCGATAAAGAGTACCAGTTGAGCACTGAGGTCGATGTAGTCAACTTACCCCCACCCACCCCCAACTTGCTGGCCTTTTGCCAAACTTTGAAACCAATATTTATCCCCACTTAAATGTGGATGTTCTAAGAACAAACTTTACTGCAGTAGTTACTCTCATACAAGCTTTCTGGTGCAGAATGTACTCTTGCTGATAAACCCCACTAACTCTAGGGCCGAGACTACCAGATCACGTGATATTGATCTTGTTTGCTCTTGTCATTGACTAGTGATATAAGCAAGAGTGCATTTTGCACCAAAAGGCCGATATGGGAGTTTAGGGATAAATATTTCCACTCAGTACTAGACATTTGCTCACTCCTATATATTATTTCTTCGCAAATAAGTTTTCCCTTTTGTTCTCTCACTCAGTGCTTTCCACGCATTTTCGATCAAATCTTCCGCGAGTTAACATAGGATCCCTTGACGACAATGTAACTTTCATTTGCCTAAGGTATTTTTGACCTGACGAGTAGCTAACAGTCTACCCTCGTTTGGATATTACTACTTCCGAAGTTCTGTTAGCTATGAAACATATGTAGCCTGGATTTTATCTGAATATGTATATATATATGTTATGAGTATAACAACCAAGACGTTGGCTGAAGATGTGTGTATAACAACCAGATGACGGCATTACTTTAAATATAATAAGGAATAATCAAGTAATAGAGTTTCTGAAGGAGAGCGAGGGTTTTAATATCTAGAGATTGTTGCAAGATGAAGTGAAACAGAAAGGAGAGATAAAGATAGGAAAAAATATAAGGACAGAAAAATCCTAGAAGCAGAAGTGAATATTAAAAAAACAAAACACTATAATATAAGTCATCAACACCAAGAAAAAATACCAGTATAGATATATTCTGCAACCTTTCTTCGGTGGACAAAGAAGGAATTTGATTAAATTAATAGAAACAGAAAGCTGTTAGCAATAAATGAATTCCATCCATAAAGCAATGTATATAGAAAGGCAAGAGCTAAAAACTACTCGATGTAATATGCATAGAACAGTTGCTAATTGTAGGCCTTTAAGAGGCATATCCAGAAACGTGTGTAGCCAGAAAGATTAATGGTGAATATGTAGAAGAAAAGGCAACAAAGAAAAAGAAAGATGGAAAACTGGTTGGTTTGTTAGTTTACCAGGCAAACAAGAAGATATGGCAGAAGAACAATGAGTTTGGATTAAAGATGAAGAACTAATGAGTAAAATAGAAATTACTGGCTGTGAATATACATGTGATTAGAAGATTTCTTTTTATGTGCATAGACAGCTGTTGGGAAAATAGTAAATGGAAAGTAAAATAGTAAATGACGGATGTGCGACGAAATAGATAAACCTATTCAACCAAAGATTGTGTGAATGCAGCAAGATGTCACTTAAATAATATAAAATAAGGTATGATGGCGGTAAGAAAAAGAATACACTAGAAAGTAGTGAATAAGTTTGGGTTCAATGTATAAGAAAAATAGTAGAACCACGAGTAAGAGGCTGCAAGATACTATTGGATTTCTCTGAATAAACTAAGAGTTTAATCATGGTCGAGAGATCTAATATGACCGCATTAGAGAAAACTGAAGTTTGGAAGGTTATTTATTTTTGCTGTATCAAGGATTGGATCAAAGTGCAACCAAGAAAGTGTATACAGACAATTCGAGTAAATAAACCATATTACGACAGATTACAGAGGCATAGCTGGTTCGGCGTTTTGCAGCTGAAAGAGGGGACTGAAAAGTCTGATAATTGCGGTTCAAGGCCAATGTTTTCCAAATGGATAAAATCAGAGATATATTCTGAAGCAGTATATCATGCATAGGAAACTTAATGAGATCATCGGGCCATATGCTAATTCAATAACCTCACAGAGGCCATCACTACAAAATATACTGAAAGTAAAATGGATCTAGTTAAGAATTACCGACCATGAGTGTTCGGTTGTTCGATCAACTGAACCAGCGGGCTCATTGAATAAGAGTGTAAGTGCCTGGATTATCCACAATGTAATTCTCAGGTAAAGTCAGTGTTCCTCAGCGTGACAAGGCTGGACCTTTAAATTACAGTTGCAATCCATCCGACGGGTTTACATACAGTTTCGCTCTACAGTTTTCACTCACAAGGTATGTGTCAATTCGATGCTAAAGAAAATGACACTTGCTCTTGACACCACGCATGGAATCAAAAGTGAGACTTCAAGATTGCGAAGATAAATTCTTAAACATTGATCCACACTGTGCCTACATACTTAAAATTCTGCCCACACCTAGCTTCTCAGTTGTCCACTCACTCAGGTGGCCTATGCCTGAGGAGCTACGTTTGTGTGACTAGCATACGAAGATTATGTTATATGGAGCCGAATCAAGCTGTTATTAAATATAAGTATATGTACTTCTACAAAATGTGTTTAGTACCTCTTTCTTTCGTTTGCCCACTCACTTGCATAAACACACATGCACGCGCGCAAGTAAGTGAACAAACGAAGGAAAGAGGCATATATATATGAGAATGATCTAAAATAATACACATTGTACAAAGATTTCTTAAACTATCTTAAACAACAAATCTATTGGAACTTCGCAACGTAGCAATGCAGCTATTTCGATTGTTAAAAAAAAATGTTTCCTTTGTATGCTTATGAACACTCATCTGCCTTATAAAATGACGATGTAAAACTACTAAGGTACATTAGTATACGAATGCACCACCAGATAACACATGGTAACTCTAAAATAGTCTTCCCTGATAAAAATGACAATAGTGTATAAACTATCGACAGAGAAATACTAAATAACTTAATGTTACGTACAAGTGAGCTGACGCATTACTGAATTTCTGAATGAAAAATAATATTATGGAAGACAATGGATGTGCTTGTCACTCCCTTTATAATTTGCATAAATGGAATAATTTACAGGGTTGGCAAAAGTTACGTACAAAATAAGTTCAATACGCCCCAGAATTGTCAAAGACATGCTTCAATGTTTCTAAAATTAGATAAAATAAATAAAATAATCATAGCTACACACGTACTTGTATATATGATGAACAGAATGAATAATAATCCTTTCTATTATAGGCACAAGGCCTGAAATTTGTGGGGAGTGGGTGAGTCGATCACATCAACCCCGAAAGGAGGAAAGGGAAAGCCGATCTCGACAGAGTTTGAACTCAGAACGTAGCGACAGCGAAATACCGCTAAGCATTTAGTCCAGCGTGCTAACGATTCTGCCAGCTCAAAATGTCAAATGTTTTAGTACTTGACTTTTGCCCCACTCTGTATAACAAATTCTGTAAAAACATTGACAACTTACCTACAAAGTAGAAATAAGCGATCTTCGAGAAAATATTAGGTTCTGTAAACATTGTTAGGGTATTCTCACAACAATTGTAAGCCATCAGCATTTTCGGTAACTTTGAACATATTTATGAGTGTTTAAAGATATAATAAATTCATATTTGTGCAAAAAATATCTCTGCCTATTTATCAAACCAAGGAAAACAAATATAATTAAAATAATTCTTTCTAATTTTAGTACAAAGCCCAAAATTTTAGGGTAGACGATAAGTCCATAACATCGACCCTGGAGTCTAACGAGTACTTATTCTATCGATCCCGAAAGGATGAAAAACAAAATAATCAACCCCGGTGGAATTTAAACTCAGGACATAAAGAGCCGGAAGAAATGCTGCTAAGTATTTTGTCCTATGCGCTAATGACTCTGCCAGATCACCACCTTTCGTTTCAAGTTTAGGTACCAGGCCAGCAATTTTAGGGGGACGGGCAGGTCAATAATATCGACCCCAATGCTCAACTAGTAATTATCAACTCCGAAAGAATAGCAGGCAAAGCTGATCTCGGCGATATTTGAACTCACAATGCGAGGAGGCAGAAGAAATGCCACTACATATTTCGTTCGACGTGCTGATTCTTCTAGTTTTGACACAAGGACAGCAGATTTGAGGGTAGAAGGGAACGTCTATTACATGACACCGGTACTTGATTGATATTTATTTTAGTGACCTGGAAAAGATGAAAGGCAAAACAAACCTCGGCGAAATTTCAACTCATTTTGTCCGATGTGCTAACGATTCTGCTAGCTTGCCGCCCTAACGATTTTAATCTTTTTGAGACACACGGTGTTTGGTATGTGTAGCCAAAACGACCAAAGTTTTTTTTTTCTGTTGAGATTAAAATCGATGGGTGCATGTGGAAAACAAAGGATAAAGTGCCTAAAATGCTTTATTAATATGTAAAACTATATATATCATATACTACAAAGCCAGCAATGTCAGGGAAGGGTTAAGTCAATTACATCGACTCCAGTCCTCAACTGGTACTTATTTT
Organism: Octopus bimaculoides; assembly: GCF_046866305.1. Classification (NCBI taxonomy): domain Eukaryota; kingdom Metazoa; phylum Mollusca; class Cephalopoda; order Octopoda; family Octopodidae; genus Octopus; species Octopus bimaculoides. Next base: position 75,262,925 of record NC_142934.1, on the reverse strand, counting down.
ATCGACCCCGAAAAAAATGAAAGGCAAAAATTGACCTCGGTGGAATCTGAACTTAGACGGACGAAATACTGCTAAGCATTTTTTGCTCATTGTGTTAACGATTCTGCCAGCTCGCTACCCATGCAATAACAATAATAATGTAAGAAATTCATGTCTTGATAAAGGAAAATCTCAGTGTATGTAACAAACCAAGGAAAATAGATATATTATTAATGATGATTAATATCGATCTTACAGGTAATTAGATTATCTTCCATTTCTTTATTTCTTTTCTTTCTATTCATTTTATCGATTATCTTATCGTCAATAACAACTGAAAAGCTCCTAGAATTATCGAGGTTCCCAATTTCTAATCAATATTCATGAATATGTGCTGAAGACATTAAAGAAATTAGTAAACAGAGCAGAACGATCTCCTGGAGAGTTATTAAAGAGGAAAATATTGATTTCCAAAAAACAAGATCACCAGAGACATCTACCCTTCAACTATATACGTATAAGCAAATAACTAAACTAGATACAGAAGAATATGTGTACCAATAAACCAACTATACTAAGTCTATGTAACAATCATGCCATACCAAAATTATAAATAACCGAATCAATCACAAGCGATGCACGCTCACGCAGACCTTCCACGTCCATCCGACAAATACTTTGGAATACTTAATTCTTGGACACCTTAAACCTTGGATTACCTCCTCGGAATATGTTACACCATTTGATTATCTCTAGGAATATGTCGATTCTTCACACTTTATTATAAATACCTACATTACTACAGAGAAAAAGAAGTCCTACAGGGAAGTATTTCAGGGAGATTCCTAATCTCCTTTGTCTAGCTTATAGCTCACCAACAGATGTGCTGAATAAAACCATTAATGGTAATAACTACTACGAGCAAATTATAGATTTGAACTCAGAATGTAAACCGCCAGAAGAAACGTCAGTTAGCATTTTGTCCAAAAACGCTAACATTTTTGCCAGCTCATTACCTTTGTAATATGCGTTAACAATTTAATATGCAATTCAATAGAATACTTAACTATAAGAAATAGAGCTTTAGTATATCAAGTGGCCTCAAATGAAAGTCCTGAAAATTAATCCGCAAGTTTGGGTCAAGTCTAGAAACCGTGGCTTGTCAACTTAATACCGAAACGATTGAAAAAATTCCAGCGTTTCGAGGAACAACCAAAAAATATTTTATTTTGCTTATATTGTTTCTAATAACTTTCTCTGCTATATCCAGAGGCCAGCAATTTTGAGAGGAAGGACAAAATCAAATATGTTGGTCACAATGTCCAGCTGGTGCTTATTTTATCGATCCCGAAAAGATGAAAAGCAGCCTTCAAAATATGTAACCATCAAAATATAAGGGGTTAGTGAAACAAATGTTTGGTTTATTTTTATTTCTTAAAGAGAAATATTCTGAAATGGCACATTAAATTATTAACTACGTGATTTACACTCTAATTTTACATATATCGGAAGGTTTACCCATAAAATTTCTATTCGGAGCTTCTTTCTACCCCAATGCAATCCTCTTTCAAAATTTTATGCTACTTTTTATGAAATTGGAAAGCGCATGGCTCAGTGGTTAGAGCGTCGGGCTCACAATCATAAGGCAGTGAGTTCAAATCCCAGACCGAGCTGAGTGTTGTGCTCTTGAGCAAGACACTTTGTTTTATGTTGTTCCAGTTCACTCATCTGTAGAAATGAGTTGTGATGTCACTGGTGCCAAGCTGTATCGGCCTTTGCTTTCCCCTTGGATAACATCTTTGGTGTGGAGAGGGGAGACTGATATGCATGCGCGACTGCTGGTCTTCCATAAAGAACCTTGTCCGGACTTGTACCGCGGAGAGGAACTTTCTAGGTGCAATCCCGTAGCCATTCATGACCGAAGTAGGACTTTACCTTTTACCCAATCCTACAATCCTAACATAACCAATATCTATTCAACATTTCATATCATGCTGCATTAATGGTTACACGAAAATTGATATTCAGGCAAACGAAAAACGAAATATAATGGTAATACAAAGAAGTAAATAGGTACATAATTACATTGAAATAATAATTTATAACCCTGGCACAATGCCACATAGTTTGGAAAGCGAATAGTCGATTAAATCGTACCTATTAGTTGCTTGATATTTTATTTATTGACCTCGGGAAGATGAAAGGCGAAGTTGACCTCGGTGGGTTTTGAAATGGGAACATAAAGAGCCGTAACTAAATACTTCAAACAAGATTGGATTAACCATCAACCAAAATAATCACATGCTTTAGGAACAAAAGGAAGGGGAAATTACAGAGAGTTTTTTTTTTCTTTTCCTTTTATCCTTTTGCGATTGCCAGATTCACCATGGCACAAATAGCGCGGCTAAATCAGCTCCGTGCAAAAAATGGGGTCAGCAATAAATCACACCTAATTTTTGGCAAAAGGTCTGCAACTTTGAGGGAAGGGAACAAGTCGATTACATAGATCCCAGTGCTCAATTGGTATTTATTTAATCGACACAGAAAAGATGAACGGCACCTCCCATGCGACTAAAGCACCATGAACTGTTCTGCTTTATATTGGCTCGGTGTGGATTGACGTGTACGTTTGACGCTACCACTGACGACCTCAATTCTCTTATATGTAGTAGCCATAGTTACGGGTAACTTTTAACAATATAAGCAGAAAGTCTCTAAACATTTTGATATCGATTCTAAAAAGGGTAGTGTAAATAATCCTTTCTACAATGGGCACAAGGCCTGAAATTTGGGGAGGGGACTAGTCGATCCCATTGACCCCTGTGTTTTACTAGCACTTATTCATCGACCCCGAAAGAATGAAAGGCAAAGTCGACCCCGGCGGAATTTCACTCCGATTCGGAAATGAATGCCGCTACAGGCGCCTGAGAGAAGAGAGGAGAGAAATGGTAGACAGGGGAAGGAGAAGGGGTGGTGAATGAAATGTATATTTTTTTTAAACTAGGTTTTTTCTCCGTAACTTAGCCCGTCTGTAACGCTTTCACAGGATTAGCTATAGGGAAAAGCGAAGAGCGAAAGAAAAAGAAGAGAGAAAAAGAAGGTAAGGCAAAGAGTGAGAGAGAAAGCGGGAGAGTGTTGTGTATTAAGTCTATAAAATTGTGCATAAAGTGTATATACAGGGTGTCCGCAAAGTCTGGGTACATGGAGATTAACACATACTTTAAGAAATTATTGTTTGTTATATTTAATTGTTTATGTTATGATTTTATTTACTCCATGTACCGAGACCTTGTGGACGCCCTGTATAAAGTGCATTAAGTAATAATTGTATTCTAATTTCTTCCACTTTTCAATGATTAGCAAATGAGCGACGATCTATCGATACAGACACAACACAGGCTACGCCTCCAGGGTTTTTGGATAATGTTTTCAGGAAAAGAACAAAACAATGAGTTCACCATTAATTCCGTGAAATATTCACGGGTCCCACTAGTTATAATTGACCGATCCTCTTGTATTTTCTTTTACCTAAAGCCAGGAACTTTTCAGGCCACCACCTCGTATCATAATCTTTCTTGTTTTCCCTTCTTTTCTAGCACTGCACTGTTATTTTACTCCTTGGTATTTTCAAAAACTAAATCTTCAGTATTTTCATACTTTCAAAAACTAAGAACTTAATTTTCTAGGCGCTTGAAATAGGATTAGAGAATGGTGGAAGGCTGAGACACATATGTTGTAAATCAAATGGAATGGACGAGAGGATAGGTCCTTGTGGTACACAGTTTGCGGAATTCAAGGTTTGCCTTAGTATGAGGACGGTGATGATGGTGTTGATGATGATGTTGATGTTGTTCTTATTGGTGTTATTGTTGTTGTTGTCATTGATGATGATGACGCTGCTGCTGCTGCTGCTGCTGCTGCTGCTGCTGCTGCTGGTGGTGGTGGTGGTGGTGATGATGGTGATGATGATGATGGTGATGATGATGATGTTGATGTTGTTGTTATTGGTGTTATTGTTGTTGTAGTTGTTGTTGTAGTTGTTGTTGTCATTGATGATGATAACGCTGGTGGTGGTGGTGGTGGTGGTGATGATGATGATGATGATGATGATGATGGTTGTAATGTTGCTACTAGAGATGCAACCACAGCTGCTGTTGCTGTTGTTGCTGCTGCTACTGATGATGATGATGATGATGATGATGATGATGATGATGATGATGATGATGATGATGATGATGACGACGCCGACGACAACTGCAATGATCTACAAAAGAAAGTGTTGATACTCACCGACGGTCGAACTCGTGTTCGTCTGGTTGGCGGACAGAGTCAATGCCGAGGTCAGCATGGTAACAATCACCGCCATCACTATTATAATACCGCCACCGCCACCACGGAGACTACGATGATGACTACTTCCACTGCCGCCGCCGATAACAGCAGTGAGACGAGACCTCATCGTCGCCGGGTGAGGGTTGACCGGCGTGAAAGGTAACCAGGATCCGTGTGACGTGAGGTGAGTTCACACCTCATATACACACACACATATATATACACACACCTATGTTCCCTCTTTATCTCTCGAGTTTCTGTTTGGCTGTATCTTGAGGAGGTAACCTGTAGGTAGAGATATATTGAACCAATGAAAGAGTATTGGGTTTATTTTGAAAAGATGAGTTACAAGGAAATATTGGAAAATTTAGAGCATTATACAGAAAACTAAAAATTAAAAAGAGAAGATGAAATATATCTTTTAACCTATTATCTATCTTCTACATTCTCTCTTTATTTTTCCTTATTTTTTTTTTTTTTGAAGTTTCGTAGAATATTGAATTTAGCTTAATAAATGTGTGTCTTTTATTATGCCGTGCTGGCGATTCCAAAGAAAGATGAAACAGCAGTATACGTGGCTATCTACCACAAAAAGACATTAGGAACTTTATTCTATTTTGTGTAGGAAAAAGAAAAAAAATTAGAAGTTTAGATTAAAAGTTAAATTTGCCTATTCTTCAACTTTGCATAAGCGAGAAGATATTCTCTCCCTTTTACTGATCAGTTCACCACCAGAGGCAAAACGCTTAATTGTTTGATGTTTGATAGGTAAAAGCAGAGGGTAGGAGGTGGATAAATGATAATATAATGAGGTACTGGAGAAGGAAGTGATTGATGGGAGGAAAGATGGACAGATGAAATGGGCGGGAAACAGAGATTAATGTTCAAAGACAATCGTAATACTGCTATAATGTTATGGTGCTGCTAAGATGTGATACAGTATTGATCTGATATGATGTAATACATTTGCGACAGTTTAAGCACAGCCATGTTATAGGCTGTGTTATAGTTAAAATACAGTTGTGATAATATTGGTAGAGTTGTGATGTAGTTATGAACTAGGTATAATGTTGTTATACAGCTGTAATGTAATTATGATTAATTTGTGATGTAGTTGTCATACAAACGTGATAAAGAATGTTATATTTGTGATGTTCTTGTGGTAAAGCTGCGATGTTATGATATTGTTATGACATAGTTGTGATGTAGTTACAACATAATTATGACGTTGTTGTAGTACAGCTACGATTTACTTATGATACATTTGTGGCGTATTTATGGTGTTGTTGTGATGTAGTTATGATACAGTTATAGTGTAGCTGCGATATAAGTTTGTTGTAGTTATGATGTAGTTGTGACACTGATATGATGTATGATATGTACTCGTAGTCCAGTTGTTATACAGTTAAGATGCAGTTAAAACGTAACTGTGATGTACTTATTAGATAATTATGAAGCAGCTGTGATACAGTTGTCAAACCATTATAACGTACTTGTGATACAGTTGTGATGTTATGATTCAATTATAAATTGGCTGTAAAACAGCTGTGGTGTAGTTATGAGACGATTATAACGTAGTTGTGATACAGCTGTGATGTATGACGCGTAGTTGTAGTCCAGCTACGATATAATTGTGACATAGTTGTAACACAATTGTGCTACCGCTGTAATTTGCTTAAGATACAATTGACGTGGTAGTGACACAGCTGTGTTGTATGAAGTGTGGTCGTAGTCCAGCTATGATGTAGTTACGATACAGTACAACGTAGATGTGATACAGCTCTGGTATAATTATGAGACAATTATAACAGAGTTGTAATACAAGTCTGATATAGTTATTGTACATCTGTGAGGTAGATGCGGTAAAGAAGTAACACATTTCTGACATATGCAAGAGAAACACCCCTTCACGCAGTAAATAACCAACGATGTCCACAGTTTATGATTATGTCGGTTGCAAATTTTGGTGCAAGGCCAGCAACTTTGGGGCGAAGATAAATCGATTAAATCGGCCCCAGTGCTCAGCTGGTGCTTATTTTATCGACCTCAAAAGGGATGAAAGGCAAAGTCGACCTCGGCGCAATTTGAACTCAGAACGTAAAGACGGACAAAATGCCGCTAAGCATTTAACCCGGCGCAGTAACGACTCTGCCAAATCGCCCGCCCTCAGTCAATGATTATATTAACGACTCCCAAAATTTCCCCCAGCTCTTATGTTCCTCCAATACCTCTATCTCTTTCTTCTCTCTTCCTTTTCCCTCCCCTCTCTTTCCTTCTCTCTTTACTTTTGTTTTCTTTCCCTCATCTTTTAATTCTTCCTCTCGGACTTTTACTTTCTTCTTCATTACGATTCTCCCTTCCTCGACCTTCCCTTCCTAACTCTCTCCCTTCTCCGTCCCTATTTTCTTAAACCTCCTCATCTGTCTTATTCCCCTCCGTTTCCCCGCCACCACCACCACCACCACCACCACCACTCCACTACACTCCACTAATTCTCCAAGAACATTCCAGAAATCTAACCAACAATTCCACTAATTTTCCTGCCACCCTCTTTAGCCTATTCTTACTGTTTACTCTTGTCTAGAAAACTAAAACTACCAACACCTTCTCTCATACACTCGACAGTACTTAATACCCTCACCCTCACCATATACACACACACATACACACACACACACACACATACCCACACATACACACACACACATACACACACACATACACACACACACACATACATACACACACATACACACACACACACATACATACACACACATACACACACACACACATACACACACATATACACGCACACACACATACACACACACACATACACACACACATACACACACATACACACACACATACACACGCACACGTACACACACATACACACACACTACCACCACCACCACCACCACCATCATCATCATCATCATCCCCGTCACCGTAATCACTACCATCACTACCATCAATCACCACCGCTATGCTCTCTCTCTCTCTCTCTCTCTCTCTCTCTCTCTCTCTCTCTCTCTCTCTATCTCTCTCTCTCTCTCTCTCTCTCTCTCATCCACTCTTCAAATATACACACATGCATATCTATATATATAAACACATATACTGTCGCACATATACTACCACACTATCATATCACCATACCACCACATCAGACTACTACCACTACCACTACCACAAACTCATTATATAACCACATTATCATATTATCACAACTACTGCATTATCATATTATCATACCACCTCATTACGATGATATCACTTCACCACCACCACCACCACCACCACTGCATCATACCACCAAATCTTTATAGTTCTACACTACCATTCCACGGTAACTTACCATCACACCAATACACCAACATTAATTCCGAAGCAAATCAGTCGCTGCAGGCCAAAAGATGCATTAGATCTTTCTAAATATTTCTCCGCAATTCCATGTGTGAGGTCTTCGCCTTGGTATTTCGGAGCGGCGTCGTGGTGGTGTACTCTAAAGTACTCTAATGTGATGTTTGTATGCTGTGGTATAATGTGCTTTAGTATGGATTAGTATAATGTATAGCTTAGTACGGAATAGTTTTGTGTTATCTAGTGTGGGCAGTGTACAGTATTGCAGTTTTATTTTATTCATTCATGTGCGTAAAATTCTGTGTCTGTGTGTGTGTATGTGTGTGTGTGTGTGTGCCTCTGTGTGTGTGAGAAGGCGTATGGCTCAGTGATCAGAGCGTCGGGTTTTTAATTGTTAAGCTATGAGTTCGATTCTCGAATCAGGCTGTATGTTGTATTCTTGAGCAAGGCATTTCATTTCATCTTGCTCGTCTTAAAGGAATGAGCTGTTACGTCACCGGTGCCAAGCTCCTATTTCATTATGCCAGCTACCGTCTAATAATACTGACTGGTCTGTCAGTTTTTCGGGGTTGCATCACGGTTATACCGATATAATATAGGATAAATATAATAATAACAATAATTCTAGGATGGAATTTATAAATATTTAATACATCGCTACGCACGTTTCCACAAATCACATGATTTCGACATCAGAGTGGGTATCCTTCAGATTAGTACAATATGTATGTGTATGTGTGCTTGTGCATGCATGCGTGTATGTATGTATGTGTGCATGTATGCCTATATATATATATATATATATATATATATATATATATATATATATATATATATATGTATATATATATATATATATATATATATATATATATATATATATATATATATATATATATATATATATATATATGTATGTATGTATGTATGTATGTTTCTGAAGGATTTCAGTTTTTTTCCTATGCCGAATTCAATTCAGCTAAATTCTTTTAGAAAGACTTTATTCTTGTACCGTAATATAAAAAAAAACAGCAGTATCCTTGGAATTAGTACAGTATACTGTACTGATCCCAAAGATACCGACTCTGATGTCAAAATCATGTGATATATATATATATATATATATATATATATATATATAGTAAATTTAAAAAAACGAAGAACAAACACACAAAAAAACAAGAGCACGAGGACGTGGTACATGTAAAGTATTAGCAGACGCTCAGGGAAGGAAAGAAAGGTAGTTTTAACTTTCGAGCAAAGCTCTGCTTCAGAAACAGGAGACAGAGGAAAGTCCAATAGAAAAGGAAAACGGAGGAAAATAAATCGCCAACGATTCACATGTGGTTACATTTTTTAAATATATATATACATATACATACATACATACATACATACATATATATATATATATATATATATATATATATATATATATATATATATATATATATATATATATATATATATATAAATGGATGAGTGAATTATCCTTTGTTTACAGTTAACACGGAAAATTCAATAAACAGTTACCAGGGTAGCAAAATTCACGCAAGGGACAAGAATGTAGTGACCTATTCAAAGGTAGAAACTCCGGGTTAATGTGCAGTAATTTGTATAGTATAAGTAAATAAATGGAGTTAAACGCAGATGTTATTCAAATTCCTTTACTTTCGACATATGTTTCGAAGACAACATTAGTTTTATTCCATAGTAATAAACGGTGTAAAATAATGTAATCTTCTCATCGGGAAAGAAAGAGAACCAATCTCACCAACAAGACAGTTTAACAATTTTGGTGACTGCATAAGTGATAAACAGAACGCTATTAAGTATTTTAAAATAACCGTTAGTAGATCTGACGTCAACGGTATATATTACGTGTGTGCGTGTGTGTGTGTACAGGGTGACCATAATTTAACTTTACAATTTGAAAATTTCAGGAAAAAACTGAAAATTTGTTATCTAACCCTAGGTCAATACTGATCGAGCAGATTTGTTATCAAAGGGATTTCATCAGCGGCCATCCCGTCTTTTCCTACGATCAGTGAATTCAGAACAACCTCATCTAACATGTCCTTTTGCAAGGGTGTAAACGGGATTTGAGAGAAACTACGTCGTTATTTCTAGCAAGTCGAATAACCACGTAGTATCTCCTGTCTTGGTTTTAATTGCGTTGCGGGATCGTATTACTGTAATTGAAGAATTGTGTTACTTGTGGTGGAGCATTGTGGTGTTGCGGCGTTGTGGTGTTTTGATAGAGGTATTGTGCTGTTGTACAGAATTGTGCTAGTGTACTTTGGTACCGTTTATGTTATCCTGCATTACTGTTGGGGTCATTTTGTGTCGTAGTCCTGTTGTATTGTATTGTGCTGCAGTTCTGGTGTGTGTTGCAATGCTGTGTTATTGTCTTGAAGTGCTGTTGTCTTGAAGTGGCACGTCTAGTGTTGTGGTCTACTGTGGTATTGTAGTGTTGTTTTGGAGCGTTGTGGTGCAGTATATTTCTGTGCTTCGGAGCAGCAGTGTTGCGTGTTGAGATGTTGTGATGTGCTACAGTACTTGGGCATGATATATTACAACCTATATGTTGTAATATAGGTCTGTAGTATAGTATGATGTTTTGGTGCGCTATCCTAGTGCAACATTTTGGGGTGATGTTGCTGTGACGTAATGTAGCGTGGTGTTGTAGTTGTGGAGTGTAATTGTGAGGTGTCGTAGTTTGCTGCAGTTTTATAGTGTGATGTATTTTGGTCTTGTGATGTAGTGTGTTGATGTGATGTATTTCTGTTCTACGGTATTGTTGTTTGGTGTTGTGCTCTGGTGCTGGTTTATACATAGGATGGTGTTGTGTATTTCTGCGGTACGGTGTTGTAGTATAGTCCTGTAATGTGATGTCCTTGAGCGGTGTTGGCGTGAGTTGTGGTCTAGCTTGGTAGTGTACTTCTGTAGAGTACTGTTGTGGTATTGTGCAGTGTAATTCTGTGGTGTTGCTGTGAGGTGGGTTTCGTGAGCTACTTGATATGATAATTACTATAGCCACTGAAGTGTGATATTATTGTATGGTACCCCAATTGAGATAAGACCCTTAATCCTATATGCTTACTAGCAGAAATATCCAGCGTTGCCTGGATTAAAGAAAATAATGAAATTCGAAAATGCCTTTTAGATCTCTAACATGACACATGGATTATGCAGTTCTCAACAGTAATTAGCTGAGGTACAAACTATTAATGTCAATAACATATTTTGTCCAATGTTCTCAGTGTTAAAATTGTTAAAAAAAAAAACAGGTAGTTCTTTGTCTTTGCAAGCACCTTCAATTGTCAGTACTTATTTGAAACACATTGAACCTGAAAAGGCATAAATTTGAGAAGAACCAGCCTGCAGGCACTCCTCTCCTGTTAAAAAGTACATCAACTCCATGCAAAATACATTTAAATGAGCATTCATTATAACGGCATTCCCACATGCATTCTTTTCAAGTTATTTCGGTGTTACACTCGCTTGCCTTAAGCCTTATTGCACGCAAATGGAGAAAACGTTCACTGCGTATATATCGATCGCTGTACGCCAGCGTCTAACAGCTATGGCTTTTTAATGCACAAAAAACTGAAATTATTTTCTTTTTCTGTGCCTCTGATTAAAATTTTCGAAAAACAAACCCAGCCACATTACTTGGAAAAAAATAATCTTTATTGTGTTGGTTTTTCGTAAAATTTCGCGCATGGGAAAGGCAACAAAATCGCCCCTCCTCACTTTGAATAGGATATTCCTATCTTAAAAAGTAATAATCGATTATCTCGGTAACCGTGGGAGTTGGAGGGCAATAAAAATCTCCTGAACATGAGCGGACCATGCTGCCGCTCTGTGCTGAATTTCACGCGATTCCACTGCACCGTTTATATAAATGATATATAAATTATGTATATTGTTTTCAATTTGGCACAAAGCCAGCAAGTTCGGGATAAGGGGCTAAGCCGATGTCATCGATCCCAGTACTCAACTGGTACTTATCTTATCGACTCCGAAAGGATGAAAGGCAAAGTCGACTTCGGCGGATTTGAACTCAGAACATAAAGACAGACGAAATGCTGCAGAGAATTTTGTCCGGCGTGCTAACGATTCTGCTAGCTCGCCGGCTTATAATTATATGTATTGGAAGCATTGTTGAATTTGTGAAGACTGAGTATTCAATTTCATTTGTGCCGCATTCCAAGCAATGAGAACCAGGTTATGTTACGTATGAGGAAGAAGTTAAACGAAAGGTTCTTAAACAGAAATCGAAACCACGTCGAAAACATGGATTTCCGCCAGCTTATAATTATTGTGTAACATAAAAACAATTATGATTTCTAACAAATAAACGACCACAAATGCTGGGAGAAGGGGCAATGTCGATTTTATCGGCTACTGTGTTAGACTGGACTTTATTTTTATCAACTTCAAAAAAATGAAAGACTAATCAACTGCGCAATTTTTTTTTAATCTTCCTGGGACTAGTTATATACTACTGGACATTTTGTCCGGCGCTACACCATTTCTATTGTAGCGTTCTTCTCTCTCTCTCTCTCTTTCCCTCTCCTCCTCTCTCTCTCTCTATCCCTCTCCCTCTCTCTCTCTCTCTCTCTCTCTCTCTTTCCCTCTCCCCCCTCTCTCTCTCTATCCCTCTCCCCCCTCTCTCTCTCTCTTTCTCTCTCTGTTACACATAAATACGAACTTTCTTCTACCGAAATACAGGTATTGAAAGAAAGTTACGAGAAAGTTTGAAAGAAAGTTACGAGTTGTTGACGAAGAAAATCGAAAGTCTTCAACCCGAAAGAGACAGTCGCTCTGCTAAAAGAAACAACGCAAAATGGCGAAAGAGATCAAGAAGTCCAAGTTCCAAGCCATGTGCATTTGATTTTCTAAACAACAACAAAAATTCGGGAAACTTCTCAGCCACAGATTAGATGCGATGAAATCTGTGGACAGCTTCAATAAAAGTCGCGTATTTTTCGTATTTTACTCGAACTCGAAAGAAAGGTTTCTGGTAGATACAGGAGCAGCCTGTTCAATTTGGCCTGTAAAACTCTTGAAAGAGAAACCAAAACCTATTTATTTGACTCTTCAAGCAGTTAATCAGTCTGAAATTCGAACATTTGGAGAGATTAGTTTAACTCTGAATTTAAATTTACGAAGACAATATAAGTGGATCTTCATCGTAGCGAATCTGCAATACCTAATATTAGGGACAGATTTTCTGGCACACTATCATTTAATGGTAGATGTAGAAAAACAAAAGCTGATAGACACAGAAACTTCATTAAACATCCAAGGAATGAGATGCAGAAAGGCCAGTCAGTCCATTGTATTTCATGGCGTCCTCAGAAAATCGTTATCACCGGATTCTGTAGAATTACCCTAAAATTACGAAACCATTAGCTCTAAATACCAAGTGTTTGCATTCAGTGAAACATCACATCATCACACAAGGACCACCAAGTTTTTCCAAGCCGAGAAGACTATCTCCGGAAAAATTGAAGGTTGCTAAGGCCGAGTTTAGTCATATGTTGGACCATGGTATAATTCGTCCTTCCAGTAATAGCTGGTCAACACCGTTAGTTATGGTGAAGAAGAATCTCATTGACTGGTGTCCTTGTGGAGATTTTAGACAGCTTAATGCGAAAACGCAACCAGACAAATATCCAATTCCCCACATTATGGATTTTGCAACTTCTCGCACACGCATACATCCATGTTTGTATACACATACACTTTGTTTACATGACGGCCTGTCTATTATTATGTTTATATGTCGCACTCACACACAGATACACATGTTGACATATCAATAAAATCTTCTCTTAAACTTTCTACCGGTTGTGTCTCTCTTTTCCTTCTGGCACTTATACAGGATTTATCCTCTTTTCATATTTTTATTTGTATCGACCTTGCGATGTACTAAAGGAGCCAATTCCTCTCGTCACCTCTCCTGATTGCACGGTACTTACAAAAATGTAACTGTTGTAGAAAAACTGGTGACTACCAATAAAACCGTTATACTATCGATCTATCACTAACGTAACCTCATAACAGAGAGTAGCAGCTGTAATATACAAGAAGAGGGAGTGCACCTCAGTGCATCGAAAAATATCCATTAATTTCAATGAAATAACAGCGTGGAAAATAAATCGAAAACAGATTATGTCAATGATAATAGAAACAGTGTAAGAATATATTAACTTATTAATAAAACGCTATTGTTTTTTACATCTATGAGTAGAGAATGATCTTATTACCGAAGTCTGAAGAAACTATAAACTCCCTAACTACAGATACATGATTTGTCTGCTTCCAGCATTCCAGGCTTTACCATTAATGATATTGCAGAGGGTAAATGATTCCTTGAAAATAATCTTTTATCCATAAGAACAAATGGAATTCTCTAGAAGATTAAAGATTTTGTAGGATAATTACGGATCAATGACATCATAACCGAAAGCTTAATAAAAGTTTATGAGTATTATGTGAAATGACTATTAGAATATTTTTGAAATTAGCTATCAGTAAGGTAGCACCAAAAACAGAGCAGATATATCAAATTTGTCATGAATAGATGAAAAAATTCTGCAGATATAAGTAGAAGAGGAATGATAAAAGGGAAGCTGATCTCTATTAGAAGTGGAACATTCCAACGAGAATTCTCGCTCTCTATTCATTTTCTAACTGACATAAACATCTTCCATCAACATGATAAATGAAATTAGACTCGGACACAATTGCTATTAGGAAATAATCAGCGTTTTTTGCTCATGGTTGATTTCAAGGTGTATTCGGTAAATGATGAATAACTGGCAATATGATAACATAGAGTGCAAAAAGAATTAACAGGAAATTTGGTTTAAAAAAATGTACCACAGTAACCATGAATAAAGAAAATTAACAAAAGAAAAAAAACTAAAAACAACTAACATCGTATTAGATAATGGAACACAGAAAAGGAAATTGGACCAAACGCAGACATATAAAATTAGGAAGTAGCATGAATCAAAAATATTAGAAAGGAGTATTAGATTAATACTTAAGCAAACTTAACTGAAAAAGAAAACTATATATGAACGTTCTAGCTCTGCTACTGATGGTACAATATTTGCAACAAGAAGTTTAAGTAAATTAGCAAAACTAGATAGAAAAACAAACAAAAAATACTTAGAATACATCATACCAAGTCCGATTGGTACGATATACCAATTTAGAACACATCATTTAGAATATATCCGATTCTATAGTCCGATTCTCAAATATTGTGATTATCATGAACATGTTGAGGTAGGGGTTTTCTGCGCTTAGGATATCCTTATAAAATATCTTCTGTAGGAATACCAAACCATTTAGCAAAGAACGGTGGGCGATAAATACAAATAGTAACAAATCATGAACGAAGGGCTGTTTTGTTTTCGGAGAAGCCAACAAGTAAAACAGACTTTCAAATAAGAGGCGCTTATAAGGAGAAATGGAAAACAACAAACGAGAAAAAAAAAATAATAGACAAAAAATAATAGAAAAAAAAATAATAAATAAATAATAGACAGGGAACAACACTGGAAAATACGAAAACTAAAAGAAGCAGCACATATGCTAGGACACAACAACCTCCTAAGCAGACCGAGTGCAGATATGAATAGCATATGGGAACCGGTATTGAGGAAGGATAGAAAAATAATAGATTTATAAGCCTCAAAATTCACCCCATAATTGCCCACGGGCATATGGCGTAGTGGTTAAGAACGCGGGCTACTAACCCCAAGGTTCCGAGTTCGATTCACTAATAATAGTAATAATAATAATAATAATAATATAATAATAGTAACATCGTTAGGAATGAGAACCCAGGTTCGAAATTTACCCAAGACACCTGACGAAAGCTGGAGGGTATATCAGCCGAAACGTTGTGTTAACAACAAAAAAGATGAGGACAAATATCCGTCAAATGTAAATAATGTAAATAATTCCTCATCTCTTAAATATAGAACTGAGAAAAGTTATATTAAAAAATTTGAACTAAGCTCAAATGAGGTTACATCGAGATGAAATTCCATACTAGCTGAATAGTACGTAGTGCGAAGCTAAGATCGAAAGGCTTTGTTTATTTTTTCTATATATTGCAGTACAAGAGTAAAGCCTTTCTAAAAAAATCTACCAAAAATAGGGAATAAAGCAACTTACAAAGTTTAACAGTATATCAGCAGATTATGTGAAGAGTTGTGAAGACACAA
>NC_142934.1:75236990-75244490 GCF_046866305.1 Octopus bimaculoides | reverse complement strand
AATAATAATAATAATAATAATAAGTAGTAGTAGTAGTAGTAGTAGTAGTAGTAGTAGTAGTAGTAGTAGTAACAACAACAATAATAACAACAACACTGATGATTTCAAATTTAGGCACAAGACCAGCAATTTCGGAGGAGGGGTTAACTCGATTATATCGATCCCAGTGTTCATCATGTATTTATTTTATCAATTCCGAAAGGATAAAAGGCGGAAACAACAACAACAGCAACAACAATAATAACAATAATTTCTAAGATAAGGGGAAAGCTTTTTCGACTGGAGTATGTGACTGGGACCCAATTTTATCCTGTAAAAAAGACTTGGAGTTCCTGTGGGACTAAAAGGAAAGGCAGAAGTTTCACTTCGCTTAATCGCTCATTGTTACATAAAAAGATCTTACTTAAAATAACTTGGTACAAATGTTTATGAATAATCTAAACCATTTATTCTCTGTGAGATGTTCCAGCCTCCCCCCCCCAACGCCCACCCTAGAGAAGTCTGCAAGGATTGAAAAGGGAGTGGAAAATTGCCATGTTTAATAAAATTAATATGGTTTAAAAGATTTTAAACATGTCCAACACTATGTCGAAAAAAAAAGTATTTATGGCAGCAGAATTACTTGTCTCCTCCTTTAACGAAGAAGCAAGGCAGCGAGCTGGCAGAATAGTTAGAGCATCTAATAAAATGCTTAGCATAATTTCTCTACATTCTGAGTTCAAATTCCGCTGAGGCCGATTTTGTCTTGTAGCCTTAAAGGCGGTAAGCAAGTAGAATCTTTACCTTGCTGGACAAAAGACTAAGCGACTCTTCTTAGCCGGGGTGGACATTTCTTCTGAATTTACGTTCTGAATTCAAAAATCACCGAGGTCAAATTTTCCTTTCATCTTTTCGAGGTCGACAGAATAAATACTAGTCGGGGTACTGGGCTTGATGTAATTGACTAGCCATTTCCCACAAAATTAGGCCTTATGCCTATAAAAGAAAGAACTAATGAAGACGAAGGGAAGGGCAAAATATCACTAACACTTCAGGAAAGAAAGAGAGGGACCTGGTGTTTGTCAGGATAAGAACACTGATTTCGACTTTGATCTAAACCAGTCACTTATGCCACCGAAAAACTATATTTCTTCCCCCACCGCCAGTTATGGGCAACTGGGAATAAATTTTATCATTGAAATGTAATGAATCTGAGACTGTAATAACAATTACAACGACGACAAAAATGACAACAACCATAACAGTACAACCATAACGCCCGTCAATTAAGTTCACGTAGACATCGGAAAGAAAAAGAAATATGAAACTATTTCACTTCACTTACGTCATTAATGTCATCGAGACACACATGAATGTCACGCAATCACTTATCGCTTCTCCTGTAAATGAAAGCCTCAGGTTAAATGTCCGTGTAAGAAATCAATATGACGAAAGCTGATACCCGACTCTCTGTAGTGAAAATTATGTAGGACACCCAAAAGCTCTCTGACGATATCTGTGCTTAAGGCCCAAAACCCCTCATTCAACAGACAAAGATATTCAAAATTGCTTACGTACTCACCTACCCTTTTACATACATATCAACAGCAAAAGAAAAAAAAATGCAGCAGCCGTGGGGTGGTGATTATTGACAGATGAGCAGCTAGAGACCGTTTGTTTCTCAATCAAACAGGCATCCTCAGTGAAGTATCATTCGCTCTTTCCTCTCGGTTCGATGTATTTGTCTTCTTTGATTGCCTGCAATCATTCTAAAGGCTGCGATGTTCCCAATCGATCATTGTTTATTCAAGTACATCTTAATGTTTTCCATTTGTCAATAACGACTGCATTAATTAGAGAGACGCAAATAGCTTCAGTTTGTTCTCAACTCATAAGTGATGTCAGCGCAGATTAGTCGTTAGAGATTCGATTTTGTTCATTTTGTTCACGTGTCATGCGTATGCATATATATGTACGCCATGTATGTGTGTGTGTGTGTGTTTATATATATACATATACCCACAAACATATATATATATATGTATATATATATATATATATATATATATATATATATATATATATATATATATATATATATATATATATATATATATATATATATACATATATATATACATATATATATATATATATGTGTATATTTATATAGAAGCATATATGTATATATATATATATATATATATATATATATATATATATATATATTATACATATACACACACGTAATGTTCTGACTGAGACAGTCGATAGACCCGGATGCGCTATATGGCTAAGACATGTATTTCTCGCTGGCTCTGAACATCCAACTAGAAACAAGTACTCGGATATGCATAATAAAATTTTTGCTGTATAACAAATCTCCTTCTGTGGTCAATTAACTAGAGTCTGATTTCGCACTCATTTGCCCTACTTATAGTTATATACCATATAAACGTACATACATACATACATACATACATGCATATATATATATATATATATATATATATATATATATATATATATATATATAAATAAAGTGAAAGCGCATGGCTCAATGGTTAGAGTGTCGAGCTTACGATAGTAAGGTTGTGAGTTCGATTCTTGGACCGGGCTGCGTGTTGTTTCACGTTGCTCCAGTTCACTCAGTTGTAGAAATGAGTTGTGACGTCACTGATACCAAGCTGTATCGGCTTTTGTCTTTCCTTTGGATAACATCGGTGGCGTGGAGAGGGGAGGGGAGGCTGGTATGCATGTGCGACTCTGGTCTTCCATAAAAACAACCCTGAGTTGTGCGTTCGCCTGTTAGGTAACATTCCACACAGATTGTACCCCGGAGGGAAACCTCTTACGTGCACCAATGGTCATTCGTGACCGACGGAGTCGAGGTTTAAATATATATATACATATATATATATATAAACCTCGACTCAGTTGGTCACGAACCCAACCCACCCCATTCCATACACCCACTCCAACATACCCCAGATCTACCCTCATCCACTACCTACACACATACCCCACTTCTACCCACATTCCCCTATTCTACCTCAGCCTAACCCACACCCCACCCTTGTTTTCTCCACTCTCGCCTCCCCACCTCCCAACACCATCACACCACTACACCATACTACGCAGCACATCACATCACAACACACCACCGCGCACACACCAGCACTGACCACTTCCAAGTCCCATATTTCACTCCTACGCATACACACACGCACACGTTAAGATCACCAGCCCATACGAACTATCTTACACACACGCACGCGCACCTTCGTTTTGGGATCACTACTACTTTATTATCTCCCCTTCTTCCTAGCTCTCCCGTGTGACCCTTCTGTCTGGCATTCGCCATGATAGATCGCTAGCCACTACACATTCTTTTTTTCTCTCCATGTTTCTCTCCTCGTTTCTTTCCGTGTTCCTTTCTGTGGAAGAGCGTAGGCTCGAAACGTTAAAGATTTTTTCACTTCCCGAGCGTTATACTAATACATCTGTTTATTTTCTACACCACCTGTCTTCGTCTTTTGTTGTTTTTTGAGAATTCTCCCCTATGTACATATATATATATATATATATATATATATATATATATATATATATACATATATATATATATATATATATATATATATATATATATATATATATATATATATATATATATATATATATATATATATATATATATATATATATATATATATATATATATATATATTTATATGTATATATATATATATATATATATATATATATATATATATATATATATATATATATATATATATATATATATATATATATATATATATATATATATATATATATATATATATATATATATATATATATATATATTTCAGAAGAATTAATTTGACAATTTATAGAAAGGACAGTATATATTTTTTTATTATTTTTAATTTTTTAATATTTCTAATGTTTTAATATTATATATATATACTATTGGTTCTTAATGCATCTCTGAAGAGCGGAATTACTGATAATAAGATGATCTTTAGATCACTTTGTGATTATAGTAATATCCGCGAAACGATCGTAAGATATTTAACTCTTTAAATTTTAAGTTCATTTATATTTTATATTTTAGACTTTACAATATTCATGCTTAATTACGCATAAATTTTTATACGCATATATATTCAAACATATATTTACCTATATTCAGATTTTTATATATATTGATATTTATATTTCGTATATTTATGTTTAAATTTTAAATTTTAAATTTATTATGTTGCCGAGTCATGTTGGATGTATGTCTTTCAAAATATTAAATATTGACTTCCTGAGTATATTATTGATGAGTTTATGAATTTATTAATAATATAAAAACACATATATACACATATATTTGCTCAAGATAATTGAGCACTCAACATAAGTTCAGTTATATATTCTTTTAGAATATTTCTTTTAGAATATTACTTATAAAAGTTATATATATATATATATATATATATATATATATACATGTATGTATGCATACACATAAATATGTACGTAGAAGGGATTATAATCCAGTCACATCTGCGTATTCTGGTTATTAATTGTACGTTTGTAGAAGTTTTATTTCAAATGAAAAAATCATACATGCAAGATGAAATTTCTGGTCAAATATATTATTCGTAGAGAAAGTATGTATTAAAACAAAAACAGGAATGAATGGCATTATTTTAATGTTGTAATTATAAATGTTTCATTGCAAGATGAGAAATGCATTTTATGAACAAATGTATTCACCACGTTGTAAAGAAGCGTTTGTAACTAGAGCATTAAAATAATACCATCAATTCCAGTCTTTGTTTCAATATAAATATGTATATATATATATATATATATATATATATATATATATATATATATATATATATATATATATATGTATGTGTGTGTGTGTGTATGTATATATATAAGTATATATATATACATATATGTGTGTATATATATATATATATATATATATATATATATATATATATATATATATATATATATATATTTGTATATATATATATATATATATATATATATATATATATATATATATATATATATATATATATATATATATATTTGTATATATGTATGTATATATGTATTGCACTTCTACCAATATCATCTATTGCATCTCCTGCTCTCTCTGTCATTCTCTGTACATCGGACAAACGGGACGCCACTTGGCTGACCGGTTCACGGAACACCTCGGAGACATCCGCCTCGGCACGGCAATGACACCCCGGTCTCACGCCATTTCCGCTCTACCCGTCACTCTTTGCAACACTTGTCCGTGTTCGGATTGTCCTTCCACAGGGGCCATCCGGACTCCCGTTTGCGCTGTGAATAGGGATTAATCTTCTTTCTACGCTCCTTTGAGCCACATGGGCTCAACTCTCCTCCCCTCTTCATCTAACCTCCTCCCCTTGCCTCTCGTTATTCGTTATTTCCGTTTCAAATTTATGGTACTTCGATAACTTTTCTACTTCGAGCCGTGTGTTCTGTTAGTAAGAAGGAATTGCAATGTCGATCTGAGTAAGGATTTTCTTCGGAACTCTGGCGATATCTGTGCGATTCATTTCTTTCGTATTCTGGATAGACGCTTCACAGTGTATGCATGTGATGTTATTGTCACAGAGCAGTTTCCATGTGGACGTACTTACACTAGGATCGGAAATAGTGTCACAGAATAATGCCACAGGAGAGACTGCTGCTGTTCATTCAAACACCGAAAATAATGGTTTCAAATTTTGGCACACGGCCAGCAATTTCTGTGGGGTGAGTAGGTCGATTACATCGACCCCAGTACGCAACTGGTACTTAATTCATCGACCCAGAAAGTATGAAAGGCAAAGTCGACCTCGGCGGAATTTGAACTCAGAACGTAAAGACAGACGAAATGCCGCTAAGCATTTTGCCCGGCGTGCTAACGATTCTGCCAGCTCGCCGCTTTAAACACCATAAATAATAGTTAAAGTAGTTAAACAAATAATCTTTTCTACTATAGGCACTAGGCCTGAAATTTGGTGGAGAGGGATAATCGATTATATTTTTCAACTGGTACTTATTTTATCCACCCTAAGAGGAATGAAAGGCAAAGACGACCTCGGCGGAATTAGAACTCAGAACATAAAGACGGACGAAATGCTGCTAAGCATTTTACCCAGTGTGGTAACGATTCTGCTGGCTCGCCGCCTTAAACACCATAAATGAAAGTTAAAGTAATTAAACAAATTATAAATGCGTTTATTAACTGATAACACACAACTTGTAGAAATTGACAACTAACACGTGAGCAAAGAACACGTTTTATTGAATATATAAATGCGCTATAACTTTTTCATACGACTTTTACTGGGATTCATCTACCTATTACTCTGTTTTTTTTTCCGTACTATATTTTCCTCAGTGTTAGACACAATGGCATGTTTTTTTTTTCTTACGAAAGAGATTAACAATACAAATAAAGAAAATTGGCTTCCACTATATCTCAGAGTCTGATCATTGGGCACTTATTTCTGTCTCTATATCACCTAAATTTACCAATTCTCTAGATCTGTATTTCTCAAGTTGTTTTTGTTTTTTCAGTTTTAATATGTGATACATGGGAGATCAAACGAACAATTACTGGAGTATTTTGCATGGAAAGTTAAAAATTTAGCAAAACGTTTAAAAGAACCGTTGCATAATTTGTTTTATTAATCATATTTTTGTATTAGACAATTATGAATATATATTTTTTAAGATACACAATGGTATGGATTTTCTAAAAGTTGAACATTGCAAATACATACCCATTTTGTAATCTGATGCTGTTTAAAGTACATATATTAATTTAATTCTAGGTTGGCTCACTTTCACATCAATCAGAAAGTGTAGTATTTACGGCTTCGTTGAGAATGTCTGGGGTATGCATCACCGAAGAAACTAAATAAGACCGAAACATAGCTGCGGGTGATCAACCGGCAACCTGAGAAAAGCCTTGTATTTTCTACACAGATGTCTCTGTGATGTGCTTCTGAGACAAACTGATGCAGCTTGTGTCATTGTACGTTTGTATACACAATATAAATGTTGCACGAACCGGTATTTTGATACAAGGCTGTTTCAAGTATATTGACACAAAATTTATCTTAACAAATTCATAGCACCCATATTGATCTTTAGCAAGCACCGTCTGGGAATCTCTGATCTATGTTATTAACTTGGATCGACTAGTCATGAATTTCATTGGAATTTGATAGAAATGGTAATGGCTTCAAATTTTGGTACAATACCAAAATTCGTTGAAGGGGGTGGGGGAAACGATTACATCGACCTCAATACTTGACTGGTATTTATTTTAATCGACATCAAACGGAAGAAAGGCAAAATCGAGCTCGACAGAGTATGAACTCAGAACATAGAGACGGATTGCGAAATACTACTAAGGATTTTGTCCGGCGTATGAACGGTTATACCAAATCTCTGCCGTTTTGATAGAAATAATAATCT
>NC_142934.1:75229490-75231990 GCF_046866305.1 Octopus bimaculoides | reverse complement strand
CCAAAAACTCAACCAAGAACTGGGTGAAAATAAAATAGACATTACTGCAGCACCAACACCAGAAGAACTAGAGAAATTCTGGAAACAAATATGGTCGGTGAAGCAACAACCCCAGAAAAGGACCATTAAAACAACGAACTTAGCACCTCAGCAACTCTGGGCCCCTATAACAACTGAAGAGGTCACCCAGACACTGCAAAGACTAAGCAACTGGAAGGCACCTGGACACGACAAGATCCCCAATTTCTGGTTAAAACACCTGCCAGGAATGCATAAAAACTGGCAGAAAACTTTAACATACTAGCAGAGCCAGAGACAATGCCTGAATGGCTCACAAAAGGGAAAACCATCTAAATCCCCAAATCCACGGAAACGGAGAAACCACAAAACTATAGACCTATAACCTGTCTCCCTACGATCTACAAAGCCTTTACTGCAATAATATCGCAGAGATTGAGTAAACACCTGGAAAATAACAACCTGTTTCCAGAAGAGCAGAAGGGATGCTGCAAGGGCTCATACGGCTGTAAAGATCAATTATTGATCAATAAAGCCATAACTGAAGGCAGCCGCAGAAAGAAGAAAGGCCTCAGTATGGCCTGGGTGGACTACCAAAAGGCCTTCGACAGTGTTCCCCACATGTGGATTCTGGAAACGCTAACCATAAACAAGGTGGCACCAATTATTATAAAATGCATAGGGCACTCAATGAACAAATGGCAGACAGTGCTACAGCTCGAAACAAAAGAGGGACTTGTGAAAACGAAAGCTATCCCCATTAGAAGAGGAATATTCCAGGGAGACACACCTTTAACTGCCTGGCACTCACACCTTTAACTGAATTGCTAAATAAAACTGGATGCAGTTACAAATGCTACGGAAAAACAGTCAGCCACTTTCTATATATGGATGACCTAAAATTATATGCTAAAAACGACAAAGAGCTAGAAACACTACTACAGAGAGTACACGGTTTTACCAAGGAAATAGATATGAAATTCGGATTAGAAAAATGTGCCAAAGCAACCCTGAAAAGAGGAAAATTAGTTAAAAGCAGCAATATAACACTAGATAAAGCCAATGAAATAAGAGAACTAGACGAAAGCCAACCATACAAGTATTTAGGAGTCAGTGAACTAGATAGGATACAACATACACAAATGAAAGAAAAAGTAAAGAAAGAGTACTATAGACGAGTTAGATCAATACTAAAGACAGAGCTCAATGCTAAAAACAAGATAATGGGTATCAACACTTTAGCTGTCCCAGTTATAAGCTACAGTTACAACATCCTTAACTGGACACTAAGCGAACTATGTAAAATAGACAGGAAAACAAGAAAAATAATGACAGGATATAGGATGCACCACCCAAAATCTGACATAGAAAGGCTATATATACAACGCACAGAAGGTGGCAGGGGTCTTATACAGCTAGAAAACTATTATAAAATAACCACCATAGGATTGCAAAAATACCTACTCCAGAATCAAGGGAAACTAATACAAATAGCCACAAAACACGAGCAAAACAAAAAACTGTTTTCAGTATTTAAGGAAGCTGACAAAATACAAACAAGAAATCAATCTACCTAACAAATACGAAGAAGAAGAAGAAGAAGAAGAAGAAGAAGAAGAAGAAGAAGAAGAAGAAGAAGAAGAAGAAGAAGAAGAAGAAGAAGAAGAAGAAGAAGAAGAAGAAGAAGACAAAAGTTATAAAACAAATGAAATCCAAACTAAAACTAGAACAGCAACGGACCATGATAAAACGATGGCAAGAAAAGCCCCTACATGGTAAATACTGGGCTAAACTAAATGTGAAAAAAATAGACAGAGAAAAATCCCAGCAATGGCTGAGAAGCTCAGGACTCAAAGCAGAGACTGAAGGATTTTTAATTGCTGCACAAGACCAAAGCCTCCCCACCAGAAATTACCAAAAACACATAATGAAAAGAAATATAACAAGTAACTGTAGAATATGTGGAGATGGACAAGAAACAATAAATCATATTATTTCTGGCTGCCCAGTCCTGGCTAAGAAGGAATATATTCACAGACATGACAGAGCTGGGACCTATATACACTGGAAGCTATGCCAACACTATGGAATAACAACAGAAAAAAGATGGTATAAACACATGCCAGAAAAGGTCACAGAAAACGAGAAAGCAACCATACTCTGGGATATGCCAATACACACAGATAGAGAAATTAAGACAAATAGACCAGATATAGTTGTCAAAGATCATGAAGAAAAAAAATGCTTTCTAATTGATGTATCAATACCAGCAGATGACAACGTTTCTCTAAAAGAAATGGAAAAACTTTCAAAATACAAAGACCTGGAAATAGAGATAACTCGAATGTGGAATCTAAAAACAGAAACAATTCCTATCATAGTAGGTGCCTTAGGTATAATAAAAAAATATTCAGACAAATACATAACAAAAGCACCAGGACTTACAAATATATATAGCATACAGAAAATTGCACTACTGGGT
>NC_142934.1:75221990-75224490 GCF_046866305.1 Octopus bimaculoides | reverse complement strand
AATATGTATGTACGTCTATATGTGCGGTAAACTATTACATAAAAATAAGAATGAAAGAAATGAATCTTTATATATATATATATATATATATATATATATATACATATATGTGTGTGCGTTAATGCATACATACATACACAGACACACATACACACACACAGATACACATTCATCCAAAAGGTTGACATTCTTATGCAGCTTTATTCAAGATGTTACTCATACTGATGGGTGAATGGGTGAAGTGAACTCACCAGGGAACTGTCTTAGGATAATTGCTGTTTATAATAACTCTCTTAGAGATGCCCATAATAACTCAGACAACCACTGTCACTAGCTACGCCGATGATACAAAGTTATCACAGGTAATAAAGAACCCTAACGGTGTTGCAAGGTTTCAGCGGGACCTAAATGCAGCATATAAGGGGGATGAAGAAAACAATATGCAGTTTAGTGCTGGAAAAGTTCAAGCACTGAGCTATCAGCTCACAAATGCACCACAATCTGCTTATACAGGACCCGAAGATACTACAATTCCAGAGTCACAGACAGTGAGAGACTTGGAGATCAGTATGTGGAATTATGCATCTTTTCATATACTCATTACTAGGTTCGTTTGCCCGAACAGGAGAAATTATTGATTTCTCATTGGTTGAAAATTACTGCCCATATACGAATTCGGAATTTTCATTAAAGAAATATTTCACGAAGTACGGTTCTAGAATTCGTGTATGAGCAGTTATAAAGACCCTGATTTTCGGGAAACTCTCCAGTGATCGTTGGGTTGCCATTCAAATCCACGACATTCACTCTCTTGAGTATCGGCTAATATTTATGCCATGTTCAATACTCAATTCCGACAATATTGAATTGTTGCGAACTCTTGTAGTTAGAATGAAAGATTAGTTAGTGTAAATTTTAAGTCGCAATTCTCTACGACAAAATTACTTTATTTCTAATGGTTCTATATATGCCAAATGTATATAATAAACTAATGTAGAAATTTAATTCCTTTTCTTCTCGTTTCTTTCAACTTGTTGAATTTATTTCTGTATATTTATGAAACTGTAATTTTTTATGTGCAACGGTCAAAAGAATACGAAACTATATCTTCAACATACATGTACGTATTGAACGCACGTTCAGCGTCTTGGTATGTATAAGTAATCATAACATTTACGCAGCCTACAATAAGAGTTATGCTTAGTGATAAATACTTATGATTAAGTTATAAGTAACGAGATTATCATCATAGCTTTTAATTAAGAAACAATAATAATTGTTATAACTTATCGAACACATTGTAAATAAAGATATAGTATTCACACATCCCGACCTGTACAACATAAAAATGGCAACAGAGTGCAGACAGCTGGCAAGGTGAATACTAATATCTTTCTAGACAAGAGTCCAAGACGTCATGGTGGCACTGTGGGAAGCCTTTGTTCTCAGCCGCCTGGACTGCTGCTCTCAGCTGTGGTCACCACATGGCGCCAAGTAACAACGCAGCAGATAAACTACAAAGAAAGGCTGAAAAAAATTATGACTTTATCCCCTGGAGTGAAGACACGATAGATATGAAATAATCTACATTTGCAAAATTCTTGAAGGGCTGGGACCTAAATTCGGCATCGAACTGGACGTCATTGTATTTTACCAAAGGTACCGTTCATCCCATCTAAAGCCAGGGCTAGGTACCGCAATAGCTTAGGATTCAAAGACCCACCGCTCTTCAATGCTCTGCCACAAAAATTAAGAAACCTACACAATGAGGACGTGGGTGTCTTCAAAAAGAATATGGTCATTTTCCTATCTACAATTCTGGATGAACCAACGGCCCGACATGAAGTAGAGATGAGAGACGCAATATCAAACTCCTTCGCACACCAAATGGGCCAACAACCGAGGAAGAAAGCACATGCAGGCGTGGTGATATGAAATCCCACCACCCTCAAGAAATCTGCCAAAGAAGAATATGTCAAAGTACAAAACTACCGTAGTGCTCCAGTATGGCCGCAACCGCGTGACTGAAACGAATAAAAGAATGTGTGCGTGCGTGTGTGTGTGTGTGTATGTGTGTGTGTGTGTGTGTATGCACATATGTACACACATATATGTGTGTGCGTGCATGCATATATACATAAGTAACTTGCTTCCCAACCACATGGTTCTGAGTTCAGTCCCGCTGCATGGCACCTTGGACAAGTGTCTTCTGCTATAGCTTTGGGCCGACCAAAGCCTTGTGAGTGCATTTAGTAGACGGAAACTAAAAAGAAGCCTGCCGTACATGTGTGTGTGTGTGTGTGTGTTTGTTTGCCCTCCCACCCCCACCCTTCCGCCTAATAGGAAAAGTACTAGGCTTTAAAAAAAAGTCCTGGAGTTGATTTGTTCGACTAAAACCCTTCAAGGTGGTGCTCCAGCATGGCTGCAGTCAAACGACTGAAACAAGTAAAAAAAATAAAAGAATGTATGTACACATATATGCGTTTGTGTGTGTGTGCGT
>NC_142934.1:75206990-75219490 GCF_046866305.1 Octopus bimaculoides | reverse complement strand
TCCAAGCGAGGTTCATACCGCAGGCTGCTCGTCAGGCCAAGGGTATCTTGATTGTGAGTATATATATATATATATATATATATATATATATATATATATATATATACATATAGCCTAGCCGGTTGGAAACGATGTTTCCTGGGGCTATATAACAGTAATATTCGTCCCATCCTGGGACTGCCACTTTATGTTAGCAAAACGTCACTACTGTGTGGTGCTGTTACTGTACATCTCTCTTTAAGATATTTAGAAATGCTGTTTCTATTATATATATACATATATATATGTGTGTGTGTGTGTGCGTGTATGTGTGTGTGTGTGTGTGTGTGTGTGTGTGTGTGTGTGTGTGTGTCTGTGTGTCTGTGTGTGTGTGTCTGTGTATCTGTGTGTGTGTATTGTCACACAGGTGCGCGCAGAGTTTAGACAAGGTATAAAGGTCACCACCCATGACTATTCGTTTAGAGCCTCCAAAACTTGTGATTAACTGAATTAACCTGGCTTGAAGCTTTCATGTCTTTACGTGTGCAGCCATGCATGAATAGTATCAATGTGTGTATGCATGTGTATATGCATGTATGCACGTGAGAGCTATGTATGTACCCAGACCTGTGTATATAAAAATATGTGTGTGTGTGTGTGTGTGTGTGTGTGTGTGTGTGTGTGTGTGTGTGTGTGTGCGTGTGTGTGTGTATGCATGTATGTATCTATGTATCAAAGAAAGAATTTTCAAAATTATTTTTAAAATTATAAAAAAAATATATTACCGGTTTCGATGATGAAGCTCATCTTATCAAATATCAGTATAAATCTATAAAAATTTGAAGCGTGTGTATGTGGGTATGTGTGTGTTATTAAACAAGAATTTTGTTGACTGTGACTTCGAAGTTCCGACCTGTTAAGCCGTCGTCGGACTGCGATGCATTGAAGTTAATCTTACCCTTGTATAGTCACTGTTAAGTTAAAATCTTCCTTAGGTGCGTGGGTTTGAGTGGAGTGTTGTTTGTTTATAAAATTCCTTCAAATTCTGTTCTAGATATATGCTAAAGTGGGACCGATATATGTATAGATATATATACACACCTTCCATATGATCCCCATATATATATATATATATATATATATATATATATATATATATATATATATATATATATATATATATATATATATGTATGTATGTATGTATGTAGTGCAAAACATACACATATATACTACACATATACGCAAAACATACATACATGTGTGTATGTTTGTGTGTGTGTAAATAATCAATCGATATAATCAATCCATGAAAAACTATATAGGATGCCATTAAAACAACAGATTAATAAATTAACAACGTGTCTCTATTAATGACAGAGGATTTGCCGGAAATGTCTATTTGGTGTGTACATGGTTTTTTATTGAATTGTTTTGTTGCTGTTGTTGTTGTTGTTGTTGACATTATTATTGTCGCTGGTATTGTTGCTAATGGCGCTTTTAATGATGTCGTTGTTGTGATGATATTGTTGTTGTTGTTGTTGATGATGATGATTATGATGATGATGATGATGATGATGATGATCGTGGTGGTGGTGGTGGTGGTGGTGGTGTCTGTTGTTGATGTTGTCATTGCTGTGGTGGCTGTTGTTGCTTTTGTCAGTCTTGATGTTCTCAATGTAGCTATTGATAATGTCGATATTGCTTTGTGTTTCTCTCTCTCTCTCTCTCTCTCTCTCTCTCTCTCTCTCTCTCTCTCTCTCTCTCACACACACACACACACACACGCACGCACACACACACACACACACACATACGCGCGCCTGCGCTCCTTGACAATATATAGTAGTTTGTTTACGTCCCCATAAGTAAGCAGTTCGGAAAAAGAGACCGTGGGAATAAAAATCTACATTAAAAACAAAAATCTAGATTTTATTCTATCGGTTCGCCTAAAGACTGTCAAAGCAGTGCTCTAGCATGGCCGAGGTACGATGACTGAAACATGGAAAAAAATTATCATTGTTGTTGATGTTGTTAATAATGATGACGTTGATGCTAATGTTGACGTTGATTATAATGATGATGATGATGATCATCATCATCATCATTATCATTACCATCATCAACATCATGCTGTCATTGCCATTGTTGCTGCGTAGTATCGGGTCTGTCCCGACCGAGCAGTCTGTATATAAACATCACATATAATTCTTTTGCAACAAGTGACGTATTACATAGTCCGATATAAATACATATCGGGAACGATTCTACATAGTCTTTCACCGTAATAGTGTGTCGTATAAGGCTGCAGTGTGATTGCCTGGAGATGTTTTCTTCAGTCCAATGTCCTATTTATTTCCCTATGTTTGCAGTTGAAGGAGGTGTTCACAACGACTTGAAGTGAGGTCCTTAACGACTAAATAAAGGGGCTACATTTATTGAAAAATACAAGCCAGAGCTTAACATGAATATATAATGGACTTCACAAATAAAAGAAACCAACCAGAAAAAAAAAAAGAAAAAAGATTTACCTCCCCTTATCTAAGAAATATTATGACCACTGATTATCCCTTTGGCTAAAGAACGTTATATTTACTGATTATCTCCCTTGAACTGTACCCTCCTGTATAACAACAATGCTGTATCATACCTGCTTCTTCGCAAGATTAAATCAAAAACTTATGATTTCATAACATTGAGTCATGATTAGCGAAGTGAAACCGGTCGACTCTGTACATATTGTAATGGATTAAATAAACTTTACCTACACAAACAAAATTTCTGTGCTTTTTTCACCTTAAATCTTATTTTATATTTATCACTACGTGGACTCTCCAGACCGGCTCCTGTGCAAGTGGCACGTAAAATACACCATTTTGAGTGTGCCCGTTGCCAGTACCGCCTGACTGGCCTTCGTGCCGGTGGCACGTAAAAGCATCCACTATACTCTCGGAGTGGTTGGCGTTGGGAAGGGCATCCAGCTATAGAAACTCTGCCAAATCAGATTGGAGCCTGGTGTAGCCATCTGGTTCACCAGTCCTCAGTCAAATCGTCCAACCCATGCTAGCATGAAAAGCGGACGTTAAACGATGATGATAATGATGATAATATATATATATATATATATATATATATATATATATATATATATAAAGAGAGAGAGAGAGAGAGAGAACGAAAGTGAGCGAGAGAGAGCGGGAGAGAGCGAAAGAGAAGGAGAGAGAGAGGGAGAGGTGAAACAAATTGTCTCGTGGATTCTTAACAAGGAATCGAAACTCTAGCCTAGATTTTTCTACCAGTTCTTTTCCATTGTTCTTGGCATTAGTACTTAGAAATTTGCGCTCGGCATTAGCACTTACCAAACTTAGATAACCTCTGTTGTTTAAATGAACATTCATGGGTTAAATACAGGTTAACATAGACAAGCTAATTAATTTCCCATTATTCTCCGACCTACATTCAGCTCTCCAGCTTGTATAAATAAGAACCATCTCGGAATATTAGTGGACAGTCGTTTTCGCTTTCAGACACCATACGTCTTTCTATTTCTAGCAAACAACCTTTTTTTAATATCTGCAACAGACGCAGTTATTACCAAAGGTACGCGAGCTTTGTCATTGTTATTTTCCTCGCACCATCGTGAAAGAGCCGACTACTGCAGCCCTTTGTATACTGACCCTAACGGGAAAATAACATTTGTAAGAAATAACTTGCTTCTTTCTGTTAATTTTTTGGGGTATGTTACACTGTCTCGAAGATTAAGTCATCAGACACTAACATTATCAGTTATACATGTGTGTGTGTGTGTGTGTGTGTGTGTGTGTGTGTGTGTGTGTGTGTGTGTCTGCGTGTGTGTGTGTGTGTGTCTACAAAGACACGCATGTTGCTTTAGTTATATGGAGCTTAAGTTACATGGAACTAAGATTGGTTATTAAAAATTTATGCAACTCAGACCAAATTGGTGTGTGCTACTTTCATTCGTTTGCTCACTCAATTACACACACACGCACACACATAAATACACACATACATGTACGGATATATATATATATATATATATATATATATATATATATATATATACAATAGTATGTGTTTCTGTGTGTGTGCGATTCAGTTAATTTTGGTTATTTTTGTAGTTTCTTTTAATATTGGTTTCAAATTTTGGCACAAGGCCTGCAAGTTTGCGGAGGAGTAAATATGTCAATTACATCAACCACAGTGCTCAGTAGGTACTTATTTTATAAACCCCGAAAAAAAAATTGTATGGTAAAGTCGACCTCGGTGAAATTTGAACTCAGAACATAATGACGTACGAAATGCCGCTAAGCATTTTGCCCGGTGTGTTAACAATTCCGCCAGTTCACCGTCTTGATGTTTTTTATGATATTGGCTTCAAGTTTTATCACAAACCCAGCAATTTTGGAGAAGGAGCTAAGTCAATTTCATCGACCCCCTAAGTTCAATTAGGTCTTATTTTATCAACCCCAAAATGATAAAAGGCAAAGTTGATCTCTACGGAATTTAAGCTCAGGACGTTAAACACGGACGAAATGTCACTTAGCATTTTGCCCAGCGTTCTACCAGTTCACCACCTTGTTTCTCTTGATATTGCCGTCGCTAATTGTCGGACTTTAACATTGGGTAAGTTGTTTTTGGCATTACTTCTTCTAAGATAAAAAAAAAAATACCTCACTAGTCACTTGTAGATTCGTCTCGGTTGGGAATTTTAGAAATGATAAAGCAATGTGGACTGGAGTTCTTATATAGTGTTCCAAAAAGAAAGCGAGCTAGTAGAATCGTTAGCGTGTCGGACAAAATGGTTAGCGGTATTTTGTTCGTCTTTAAGTTCTGAGTTCAAATTCCCCCGAGGTCGACTTTGCCTTTCATCCATCCTTTCGGGAACGATAAAATAAGTTCCAGTCAAGTTTTGGGGTTGATGTCACAGACTTATCCTACCCCTCAACAACTGCTGGCCTAGTGCCAAAACTCGAAACCATTATTTAGTGTTCTAATGACACACTATTCAACACACACAGACACTCACACATACATAATACATACATACATACATACATACATACATACATACATACATACATAAAAAAGAATACCTACTCTGAACTATTGAGAAATCTGCAGTTACTCTATCCAGATTACAAGTTCACGTTTATACCTGTAATCATTGGGGCACTAGAATAGGTAACACACTGCCTAAATACCAATCTTGAGAAATTAGGCTTCTCAAAACCACAAAGGACAAAGCTGATTCGAAAACGACACATCCAAGCCATCACTGGTACTGTAAAAATTTGTAAAACTTTCCAGAAGTTTATCATTTAAGTATATATGAGCATGTTTAGATATGCAGGTATATGCATGAGAAGACATGCATAAAGCAAAACATACAAATCTGGACACATACATACATACAAAAATATCCAATTGATGTTAAACTTCCAATGAAGGAATATTGGATCTAGGTTAGAAACCAGCTCTTTCTCTATTGGCAAGAAATCTTGAAATAAAACTGACCAATGACATACAAACATACAGACGGCAACCTTAGAAACCTGACTTTTAAACAATGGAATTTCGCAGTTCTAATCTTGTATAAAAGTTTTCAATATAATCTATAAAAATTACTTTACAAAAATTTCTATGAGAATCTTCTATAAAGATTGTTTCAAATTTGTTTCACACACACACACACAAGGTTGCATATACACACACCTAAAGCACAATAAACCAAATAAAAGAAACAGAACAAATGCAAGCTGAAAATAAACTTACACCTTATACCTCGATGAGAAAAATGTCACCACCCACGCACACCACACCTGAGGACTATATATATATATATATATATATATATATATATATATATATATAATGAATCCATGGATGTCATTCAGTTTTATTTCAAGATTTCTTGCCAATGGAGAATGAGCCAGTTTCTAACCTAGTTCCATTATTGGAATTTCAACATCAACAACAAGGTATTTTTGTATGTATATATGTATGTATGTCCAATTCTTTGTAGTTACGCAAATTCTATATACTATATATAAAACCAAATGATCAAAGCAAACCTATTCTTTCTTATATTATCTTTCATGTTTCATCATTGGACTGCGTTCATGCTGGGACACTGCCTTGAAGGGTTTTGTCGAACAAATCGATCCCAGTACTTATTTTTTTATAAGACAGGTACTTATACTATCGTTTTCTTTTGCCGAACCGCTTTGATTTACGTGGACGTAAACAAAGCGACACCGGTTGTGAGGAGGTGGTGAGGAACAAACACAAACAGTTTCAGTTTCCATCAACCAAATCCTCTCACATGTCTACGATCGGTCTGGGGTTATAACCGAAAGCACATGTCCACGGTACCACGCAATGGGTTTGAACCTGGAACCATGGTTTGAGAAGGAAGCTTCTTACCACACAGCCACGCCTACAAATATTTCTAAAACGAAAACATGGCACAACCAGCCATCAGATAAGCGAGGTTCGTGAACCCTTATCATCATATATTTCAAATATAAGAATCTATCCGTATTGTAAGTTGCTATCACTAAATGTGATCCCACTAAAGAAAAATGCGAGACAATATTAAACATTTCGCTCACATTCTTATAAATACGCACATAGCTAATACAGTTCTATATTTAAGAGATGAGGAATTATTTACATTATTTACATTATTTACATTTGACGGATATTTGTCCTCATCTTGTTTGTTGTTAACACAACGTTTCGGCTGATATACCCTCCAGCCTTCATCAGGTGTCTTGGGGAAATTTCGAACCTGGGTTCTCATTCCTAACGATGTTACTATATTATTATATTATTATTATTATTACTATTATTAATCAGGTCGCTGCCGTGAATCGAACTCGGAATCTTGGGGTTAGTAGCCCGCGCTCTAAACCACTACGCCATATGCCCGTGGGCAACGACCTGATTAATAATAGTAATAATAATAATAATAATATAATAATAGTAACATCGTTATGAATGAGAACCCAGGTTCAAAATTTCCCCAAGACACCTGACGAAGGCTGGAGGGTATATCAGCCGAAACGGTGTGTTAACAACAAACAAAATGAGGACAAATATCCGTCAAATGTAAATAATGTAAATAATGTAGACGCACATAGCTGTTTCGCTATATTATCGCCACAAGAGGGCGTTTAAGCACTTTTATATATTTATTAGAAAAACAATGACACATACCTATAATTAACGAGCCAACGAGGTGAGTTGTCTACGATACCCAACTAGGTGCTCATAATAACCGCTAGAAATCATAGCTAAATCTTCCACAAATTACGTCATTTTCTTTTTAAAATTGGTGTTTTTCTCGATGCTCTGGTGTCTAAGACAGGTGTAACTTTCAATAGGTCGTTCAAATTCGAACTGTCGTAAAATTAATAAACAGCAAAAGCAAAAAAAGTATATAAATGATGCGCGCGTTTGTGCGTATCTATTTATCTATCTATCTATCTATGTACTTTATTTATGAATGCATTTTCAATAATACATGTTTAATAAAAACCTATTTCAAGCTTACAAACAAATAATTTTTATTTTTTAGTACTGTACAGAAAAATAAAAAGTAATCTATATTTACGAATACAACTTGGCGGTGCTTACCGTACATCGCGGACGCTTTATGAATGCGCTTTGCAATAAGACATGGTAAAATAAAAGCCTTTTTTAAGCTTAAAACACAAATTCAGTAATTTTTATCATTTTGCAATAGTAAAAAAAAAACTAAATTGTTTTAAATAGGAAATTCCGCTGCTGCTTGTTCGTCAGCTGATGCACTTTCACCTTGCTTCATAATGGAGTGATAACTTCTTCGCTCCTTAAATCTCATGAACTATCCTTGGATTCGAAACCGCGATCCTCCGACCGCGAGTCCGCTGCCCTAACCACTGGGCCATTGCATCTCCACACACACACATATATATATATACACACACACACATGCACACACGCATATATATAGGTGTGCATTTATATGTATATATATGCATTTAAATATATAAATGCATATATATATATATGTGTGTGTGAATGCATGCATATGTATGTATATGCATGTAGGTGTATATGTACATATATGTATGTATATATATTTATGCATATGTATGTATTTATGCGCGCGCGCGCGCGTGTGTGTGTGTGTGCACATGGGTTTCTGTATACACTGAAACGTAAAAATATTCGGTTTGGTGTCCCTGTCTACAGTAAACTCACTGAGAATGAGGGAATCCTGGTTTTTGCCAAGGCAGTGTTCTTGGAGAAGGCTAACTCGTATTTAAACTCCGTTGCTCAGCTGAGCCGGAGATCTTACACTTTGCATGTCTTTGGAATTCTCGGTATTGCTATTGGGAGCCATTCACAGTGACTGCTCTTGACTTAGAACCTTTAAACTCTGGCAAGAGCATTGCTGATACTTAACACTTGCCAGCGATAGTCAGGCTCGTCTAGCGACAAGACAACCATCACGCATATCAATACACACACGCACGCACACACATAAATACACACACACACACACACACACACACACACACACACACACACGGGCATATATATATTTATAAATATGTTTGTGCGTCTTTGTGTGTGCGTGTGTGTATGTGTATGTATTATGCGGTTTTAAGAAATAGAATGTCAGCATAACTACTTCATAAGAATAAGAGACAAACAGAGCGAGCCAGCGAGAGACAGAGAGAGAAAGGGAGCACGTGAAAGAGAGAGAAAGAGAGTACGTGAAAGAGAGAGAGAGAGAGAGAGAGAGAGGGGGGAAGAGAGAGATCTTGAAACACATACTTATGTTATAGTTGTCTGTGAATGTCACCCTGAAGTACTAGAAACTCGATGTGAACATCTGGTTCCCTCGAGACCAAACTGTGGAGCATGTGCTAACCGAACTGTGTGCGTGCATGTGTATGTGCGTATGCGCGTGTGTACGTATTTGTGTGTGAGGATGGGTATGAGTATGTGAATGTGTGTGTGTGTGTGTGTGTGTGTGTGTGTGTGTGTGTGTGTGTGTGTGTGTGTGTGTGTGTGTTCGCTCGCAGCTTTACAAACTATTGCAAAGAAAGCATGACACCTGCAGAATGCATTAGATGTTGCAGTGTGCAAAAAATGGTAGCAGATGGAATTTTGATTGGCTTTATTTGTGCTTTTTAAGAATTCTACCTGTACTCACCCCACACCTTTATCCCTCCTAATCTCCCTATTTCTATCTCGGTGTGTGTGTGTGTGTGTGTGTACACGTGTGAACGTGAATGTGTGTGTGTGAGTGTGCGGTACGGTGTGAGTATGTGTGCCCGCGTGTAAGTGTGTGTGGTTTAAGCGTAATGCTCTCAAAGGAAACTCACGAAGCTCTCAATACAACATAGTTATGTGATGTTTATATATATATATATATATATATATATATATATATATATATATATGATTACCTTACAGATGTATATAATTTACTTACAATTGATAAGTTCCATGCACAAAATTCATTGCCATTGAGCCACTGTGTAACGCCCACCGATTAAAAAGAACAATATATAAATTCTTGTTTATTCTTTTGAGTTCTATTACTTCTCTTTGTATTACCAAACCTACATACACACACACACATACATATATATATAAATGTATGTGTATATGTACATATGTGTGTGTGTATGTACATATACGTATGTATACATACACACATATACACTCTTAAATATGTAAATACACATATAATATACATATATGTGCGTCAATATCATAAAAAAAAAATTTTTATCCTTTGCTGTGTATTCCGTCGGTACAATGTAACTGCTGATTTAGACATTATCTGAAATTTTAGATAATGTTCATTATTCCACCTGCATATATTCTTTTCTACTCTAGGCACAAGGCCTGAATTTTGTGGGGAGTGGGCCAGTCGATTAGATCAACCCGAGTACGCAACTGGTACTTAATTTATCGACCCAGAAAAGATGAAAGGCAAAGTCGACCTCGGCGGAATTTGAACTCAGAACGTTAAGACAGACGAAATGCCGCTAAGCATTTCGCCCGGCATGCAAACGTTTCTTATTTCTTTATTGCCCACAAGGGGCTAAACATACAGGGGACAAACAAGACAGAAAAATTAAAATTGTTAAGTCGATTACATCAACTCCAGTGCGTAACTGGTAATTAATTTATCGACCCCGAAAGGATGAAAGACAAAGTCGATCTCGGCGGAATTTGAACTCAGAACGTAACGGCAGACGAAATACCGCTAAGCATTTCGCCCGGCGCGCTAACGTTTCTGCCAGCTCACCGCCTTTCCACCTGCATATATTGATTCCTAAAAGAATAATTCAAGCAAAGCCTTTTTTTTTTTTTTTACATTGTTTTAATTGCGAGACATACGTTCTTATAGGCCGATATCTTTGTGACGTTTCTATGTCTGTCTGTATGTTTGAGTGTGTTCTTGTGTGTATTTGTACATCTTTGTATCTATTGAAGTATATGTATGTATACGTTTGTTTATCTGTGTACTGTTCTGAACTGCTTGCTGTGGTGTTCATGCGAATGTGTGTTAATGTTTTGGGGTTGAGCGGTTTGTTGTGTACGCAAGTGTATAAATATGCATGTGAACGTTGTTGTGTTTATGCTGAGTCATAAGCATTTATGTGTCTGCCTGAACAACATAATAGCAGTTACTATAGGTGTTTATTAAACAAGAATATCAATTCATCTATTTTAATAAAAGTGACTACTACACATCTATCACTAAATATCTATTACCAAGGGCTCTAGAAATCTCAAAACTCCATACTACTATCAGAGAGATAGCAACATAAAAATAATAATTCACGCCAGAAAGTAGACCCACTTATTTAAGAAAAACATAATCTTGGAAAAACGTAGCGTAGATCTGTTTGCTATAATCATGAGAACTAGACATTCCGAAGAAATTTCAAGCCTATTTGGAATATATATTCTAGAGTTACTTTACAGCAAGTTCCACACCATTAAACGAGGAATTTATCGAGACGATGGTCAATTAATCGTCAAAAATATTAAACGCTTTAGCAGGCAGGTAAATTCAAGAAATACATACACAAACTGTTTAACGACCTGAACTTAAAGATTACAAGTAAGTAGTTATCTGAAAATAGTCAATTTCTTAGATGTAGTACTCAGCCTTGATGACAAAAAAATTCCAATCATACATAAAAACCAAGCCACGCAGTTTTATAAATAGACAACTATTTGAATCATTAAATGTGTATTCTTAGAAATTTATCCACTAATTTGAGCAAACGAATTTCGGCAACCTCTTATGCCCTTGCATAATTGAAAGAGTAGCGATTTCATGTAATAATGTACTGGTATCTAGTAAGTGGTTTCAAAGAAGCTATTAAATTTCATAGACATACATGACCCAAAAGGAGAACGAACAGCAAAAATACCATGCAGTATAATCCATCATCTTTAATAAATGTAAGCACACCTATTTGTAAAACCCTTACCTGTCTCGTAAGATATCAGTTTCCTCAAGGCATAAAGACAAGAATATCGTGAACTCATTTTAAGAACAATTTTCATTAACTTGATTACCTCTTTAATAAATACAAGATTATTACATACAAGGCTAACAATATACAACTGGATTTTGAAAACAGCAGTGTACCCCCTATCATTAAAAGATGGCTACTCTTAAATAAAGGGTTAGCTTTAAAGTATTAATGGTGTTTGTGTCCCTTAGAACATGGAAATGCTGTTAATCTCAATACGAGCGAACGAAACAGTCTTCGGGTAGTCGGTAGACACCTTAGAAATAGTAAAAAATTTCCCTCAAATTACACCTACTTTCCCACAAATGCCAACGACACGTTAGGTAATACCATTAAAAGAGACAAGAATGATCAGTGTTAGAAGACCTTCGATCATAGATCTGCTTGAACGGAGTTGACCTGGACTAAACCACAACAACGTAACAACTAGGTCAACATGTATCAAGCCCTAGGTCTGAGTATTTCTTCAGCCGAAGAACAGAGCACTAGAACATATTGAGAAGAACATCAATATTATGTTTAAGACAACCTTATCACTTGATATTTCTATTTCAATTTAATGGTAATAATCCTTTCTTATTTTGGCACAAGGCTAACAATTTTGGGAGAAGGGAGCTAATCAATTATATCAAACCTAATGCTCAACTGGTACTTATTTTATCGATGCCGAAAAGACGAAAGACGAAGTGGACCTCAGCGACATTTGAACTCAGGACGTAAAACCAGCAGATATGCTACTAAGCACTTTGCTTGACTCGGCAAGGATTCTGAAAGCTCGCAGCTTTAATTTAAATACGAATGATGAAATATAAAATCAATTATGTGTCTTAATATACAAAAACTTAATATACTAAAATTATGTGTCTTAATATACTAAAACTTTATATAACATTACACGTCCTGTAGGTGGGAATATTGACAATATTTAAATACCAGCTCAAA
>NC_142934.1:75191990-75201990 GCF_046866305.1 Octopus bimaculoides | reverse complement strand
CTTTTAATATATGTCACCGGCGTCATTGATGTAAAGAAAAAATTATCAACGACACCGCTGATTGATACATTTGACACATTATTAATTAGCATAATAGCATAGCCTGGAAAAAACATGGATTACATGGAAAAATGCGAGCAAGAGAAATAATATTCTTAAGATTATAAACCTGGAAAATTATAGGATAAGTTATTACACTTGGAAAAGTTCAGGACAGCTTATTGCATCACGTAAAGTACAGAACACGAGAATTTTTACTTAAAATATTGAAGCAAAGGATAAAATTTGAATGTTAAAAATTATTTGATTTTTATTTACTAAGTAACATTATAATTAAAAAAGGTACCATCGTTTTGTTAAAATATTGTCACACTAGAATACTTAAAAAATGAGAGTAAGACGTACCAATGTAGCTAAAGTTTTATGCAAAGTAGAATAGTATATATGGTAGGCAAATTCATTATGTAAAAAGTAAGCATTAGTTCAAGACTAAAAATGTGAAAAGCAAATTTTACTGTGAATTTGTTGTTATAGGTACATTTTACTGTAACATATAACTAATTTTTGTATTATTCTATTTATTATACTAACTAATTATGTACTACTATCATTTTTTATAACGTATTTTCGAATTTCTGATTATTAATCAATAATTTTAAAAAATGAATTCTTTTAAAGTGCGAAAAATTTTTTTAATTTTTAATAGAAGTAAAATGTAATAACAAATAGAAGTAGTAACTTGTAATAAAATTTTTAGTTTTGATAAAAGCTAATATTTTCTAAATCCAAATATTTTATTTGAAATTTTATCCTCAGCTGCAATATTTTAAGTAAAAAATAGTTTGTTCTGTACTTTACCAGATGTTATAAGTTGTCCTGAACTTTCCCAAGTATAATAACTTGTCCTGTACTTTTCCAGGTTTATAACCTTAAGAATATTATTTCTCTTGCATTTTCCCATGATATATATATATATATATATATATATATATATATATATATATATATATATATATATATATATATATATATATATATATATATATACGCACGTAATTATATGTATATATACATACATATATACATATACATACACGCACGCACAAACACACACATACATTCATACAGATTTGTCTGTGTACGCAATATATCTCATAAGTTATTCGCTGGCTCATTTGGAAGTATTATTAATAAATACAAGTTACTATTTAAATAAAGAGCAGTTGGAAGTAAAGCTTGATATATAATATTGATATCTATATATATAAAAATGAGAATGTGTGTCTGTCTGTCTGTCTGTCTGTCTGTCTGTCTGTCTGTCTATCTGTCTGTCTGTGTGAATCCCTAAAACTCGAGAACTACGCAACCAATTTCATTCAAATTTTACACATGCCTTACTTAGGGTTCCAGTTGTGTTTTAGTCAAAAAAATTGTTTAACTTCTTGCAGAGTTCGAGCACACGGCAACATAATATCTCCTCCACTATTTAAGTATTACGTGTCAAAAGTTAAACAAAAACACTCATGTCAAATACTTTCACTTTAAAAATGAAACTATTCCACTAACTGAAACAATCACATTTCGATACTGTAATGACAGATACTTTCACAGAGAGAGAAAGAGAGAAAAAGAGAGACAGAAAGAGAGAGAGAGAGAGATGTATATGTATACATATACATGTATATGTATACATATACATGTATATGTACACCATTTCGATACTGTAATGACAGATACTTTCAGAGAGAGAGAGAGAGAAAGAGAGAAAGAGAGAGAGAAAGAGAGAGAGAGAAAGAGAGAGAGAGAGAGAGAGAGAAAGAAATAGAGAGAGAGAGAGAAAGAGAGAGAGAGAGAGAGAGAGAGAGAGAGGTGTATATGTATACATATAGATGTACACGTATATGTATATATATATATAGATCTATACATACATGTATATGTATACATATGTGTAGATGTATATATATATATATATATAGATGTACATGAAATATGTACACATATATACATATATACATGCATACAGATATCTATACATATATACACCCATCACACACACATACGCATGCACACAAACACACACATTAGTCATTTGTTTTCTTATCCAAAACTACGTCAAAAATACTGAATGGATCTTTATGAAATTTGGAAATTATATTCTTTGCATAACGGCCATAACTCCCATGAAAATTCATATATTTTTGATGTTGATGAAATTTTAATCCGAACATAACAGATGAGCATTATTTAGAAAATGATGTCACACGTTATCGAGGCTACCATTCTTTCTGGATGTGCAAAAGGGGATGACGTCTTTATTCCAAGAATTCCTCTTACTCCATCAGGAGCAGACATTCCTTTTACATTCAGAAGACTACAATTCCCCCTTCGTGTGACTTTTGCCATGTCCATAAACAAATCTCACGGTCAAACACTGTCTGTAGCTGGTCTTCTCTTGGAAGAGCCCTGCTTCTCACATGGACAACTGTATGTTGGCTGCTCAAGAGTGAGCAGCAAAAAAAACCTATTTGTATATGCTCCACAAGGGAAAACAAGGAACATTGTTTACAACGAGGTGTTATAATCACAACAGCAAGAAAGTATGTACATGATCACCTTCTTTTACGAAACTTCATTGACTTTCATATATTTATATTGATATACATATATATATACGTGTGTTTGGGTGTGTGTGTGTGTATATACATCTCTATATATAAAGATGATGCGTAGTCTAGACGGCGTTTTTAGATTTCATTATTCTCTTTAACCTGGGCAACGCCGGGTATTTCTGCTAGTATTATATATATACACATTCTCAAAATATTGATATGTTGGTCATATTCAAATATATCGATTCCAGTACTTGATTATTATTTTATTGACTCGACTCCTACGGGGCTTGAACTAAGAACGTAAGGACAAGTAAGACGTTAATAATACCGTAAGACGTTTTATCCGACGCTCCAGAAATTTATTTCAAGCCAATGAAAGAACCTTTAAGTGGTCGTTCGAACTGCTAGAAAGAGCAGAAAATATGATCCAAATCGCATACCGAGATCTTCAGAAGGGATATGTTAGATTGTGTAAGCTTGTATTCTCTAAACGAAGGGAAATACGGGATGGTCATGGCGGAAATTTTTTTGATCAATGGTCTGCCCGATCAGGACTGTCTTAGGGCTATAATCAATGTTGATAACAGCAGGAGAGTTTATAGATGATTGAGTTGCTCTCAATAACGAACTGGTCACTGTTTTATCGATGTATTTTAACGACATCGAGAGACATTTGAAAACAAACACGAATGGATCTAAGTAAATATCTGAGTGATTCGTTCGATATTCTGCAATCTCTATAGCCGATTCTATACTTCCTTCAGTCGATTATAAAGGCGCATGTTAGTGGTTAGGCTGTTGGATTGACGATCATAGGACCGCTAAGTAGCGGCGCATCATTCCACTTTGCAAT
Organism: Octopus bimaculoides; assembly: GCF_046866305.1. NCBI lineage: Eukaryota > Metazoa > Mollusca > Cephalopoda > Octopoda > Octopodidae > Octopus > Octopus bimaculoides. Next base: position 75,198,522 of record NC_142934.1, on the reverse strand, counting down.
CAGTTTGTGTCTGTGGCAGAATGGTGTCTCGCCGGCAGTTAGCCAAAAAAATTTGCAGGTGTAAGACATCAGTACTTTGATGGTTGCAGCTAATCGCTAATGCCGATACCAGTGCTTGACTGGTTTTTTTTTATTTTCGACTTTCGAAGAAAGAAATAGGAAGTTTGCCTAGGCAGGAAATGAACTCAGAACAAAAAGACCTGTAATTAAGTACCGCAAATATTTTCTCCCTCGCTGTACCAATTCCATTACTTTCTCCTAGTTTTTGATATTCCTTACTACTGGCATAAGGCCTGAAGTTTTGTGTGGGGGTTGGGGGAGGATCTAATCCATTAGATCAACTCCAGTACTTTACTGATATTTATTTTATCAGACTCCGAAAGATGAAAGGCAAAGTCGGCATCGGCGGAATTTTAACTCGGAGCGTAAATAGGGACAAAATGCCGTTAAGAACTGTGTCCACCTCGTTGCCATAACCTAATATTTAACACTGATTTCAAATTTTGGCACAAGGCCAGCAAGTTCAGGGAAGAAGTATGTCAATTACATCGAACCCAGTGCTCAAGTGCTACTTATTTTACCGACCCCGAAAGGACGAAAGACAAAGTCGACCTCGGCGGAATTTTAACTCGGAGCGTAAATAGGGACAAAATGCCGTTAAGAACTGTGTCCACCTCGTTGCCATAACCTAATATTTAACACTGATTTCAAATTTTGGCACAAGGCCAGCAAGTTCAGGGAAGAAGTATGTCAATTACATCGAACCCAGTGCTCAAGTGCTACTTATTTTACCGACCCCGAAAGGACGAAAGACAAAGTCGACCTCGGCGGAATTTTAACTCTGAAGACGGACGAAATGCTGCTAAGCATTACATAATAATCGTTTCTACTATAGGCACAAGGCCTGAAATTTGGTGGGTGGTGCTTAGTCGACTACATTGATTCCAGTGCTCAACTGGTACTTATTTCATCGACCCCGAAAGGATGAACGGTAAAGTCGACCTCGGCAAAATTTGAATTCAGAGCGTAGCGACCGGCGGAATACCGCTAAGCCTTAAGATAACAATGATAATAATGATGATCCTTTCCACTGGAGGTACAAGGCCTCAAATTTGTGGAGAGAGGACTAGTCGATTACATTGACCCTAGTGTTTCCTTGGTACTTAATTTATCGACCCCGAAAGGATAAAAGGCAAAGGCGATATCGGCTGAACTTGAACTTAGAACGTAGCAGCAGACAAAATACCGCTAAGCATTTCGACCGGCGTGCTAACGATTCTGCCAGCTCGCCGCCTTAAGATGATGATGATGATGATGATGATGATGATGATAATAATAATAATAATAATAATAATAATAATAATAATAATAACAACAACAACAACAACAACAACAACAACAACAACAACAACAACAACAACAACAACAACAACAACAACAACAATAATAATAATAATAATAATAATAATAATAATCTTTTCAACTAAAAGCACAAGGCCTGAAATTTGAGGGGAGAGGACTAGCCGATTATATCGAGCCCAATATTTCACTGGTACTTAATTTATCGATCCCGAAAAGATGAAAATCAAAGTCGACCTCACTGGAATTTGAACTCAGAACGTAAAGACAGGCGAAATGCTGCTAAAATTTTGTCTGACGTGCTAATAATAGTTGTTTTGTGTAGACCCAGATTATCTATGATCCAAAGAACTTATCACAAAATTGGTTCCAGCTGTGATCTCCATATCTTCCTCTAGTGTTTTGCGAGACTCCATAAGCTTCTTCATTGGCTTGTGATGGTAGGTTGGTTAGACAAGTAGATATGTAATAGCTTGTGGTTGTTCTTTAGGTGAGCCCAAATTTATCAAAAATAAAACTTCAACTGTGGTTAACCCAACTACGACATTATCCAATATGTTCCTCTTTATGTATGATGGTAGGTTGTTATTTTTGTGATATTTCACTTGGTTTGATAAGCTTTTAGTTTTTGTTACTGACTAAAACCGAGAATCTACTAATAAATCTCTCAACTAGTATACAAAGCCTGAAATCTGGAGACAGGGGGTTAGTCAGTTACATAAGCTTCAGTGTTCAACTTATTTTATCAATCTCAAATTGATGAAAAGTAAAGTGACCTCGGTGGAATTTGAACTCAGAACTTAAAGCCACTAAGCGGCTTTCCGGTGTGAAGATGATTCTGTCAGCTCACCGCCTTCAAAGTCAGCTAATAATAAAACATTGTAAGGTGGTGAGTTGGCAGAAACGTTAGCACGCCGGGCGAAATGCTCCGCAGTATTTCGTCTGCCGTTACGTTCTGAGTTCAAATTCCACCGAGGTCGACTTTGCTTTTCATCCTTTCGGGGTCGATAAATTAATTACCAGTTACGCACTGGGGTCGATGTAATCGACTTAATCTCTTTGTTTGTCCCCTCTATGTTTAGCCCCTTGTGGGCAATCAAGAAATAAGAAACGTTAGCACGCCGGGCGAAATGCTTAACGGTATTTCGTCTGTCTTTATGTTCCGAGTTCAAATTCCGCCGAGATCAACCTTGCCTTTCATCCTTTCGAGATCGATAGATTAAGTACCAGTTGCGTCCTGGGTCGATTTAATAAACTGGCCCCCTTCCCCAAAATTTCGGGCTTTGCGCCTAGAGTAGAAAATAATAATAATAAAACATTGTTTTCAATGCGAATTTCAGTGTACCAAGTGCTGTAGACTTGAATTACTTTTGATGAAACTTATCTAACGCCACACCAGAAGAGAAAAATAGAATACGGAACACTAAGTACTAGCGAAGCCAATGAAATTTTCTTATTTCTGTTTTGATGCATTAACTTATAGATAGTCTTAACAAAGTTTCATTATGTTAAAGATTTATTACGTCTCGTTTCAGTCATTTGACTGCGGCCATGCTGGAGCACCCCCTTTAGTCGAACAAATCGACCCCAGATCTCATTCTTTGTTAGCTTAGTACTTATTCTATTGGTCTCTTTTCCCGAACACAACGGCATTGGTTGTCAAACGGCGGTGAGGGTACAAACACAGACACACAAACATACACACACAGATGTATATATATATATATATATATATATATATATATATATATATATATATATATATATATATATATATATATATATATATATATATATATATGGGAGAATTTACGAAAAAACAGCAGACGAGGACAGGTGGTGTAAACAACAAAAGGATGTATTAGTTTAACGCTCGGGAATAGAGAAAGTCTTTAAATGAATATATATATATGTATATATATATATATATATATATATATATATATATATATATATATATATATATATATATATATATATATATATGTATTCATTTAATTTCTGTCTACCAAATCCGCTCACAAGGATTTGGTCGGCCCGAGGCTATAGTAGAAGACACTTGCCCAAGGTGCCACGCAGTGGGACTGAACCCGGAACTATGTAGTTGGTAAGCAAGCAAGCTACTTACCACACAGTCAGCTACTGCGCCTAATTATTTCATTGTTTTAAAATGTTAAGTTATATCTTTGATTTCGTTCATAATTAGGGTTGTTTACAGCATAACACTCAAATATACGAATGTAGTGGCAAGTAGAATAAAATTATGAGAGGTAGATTAGAAGAAGTGAAACATATAAAACTAATATAAACAGAAAAAAATAACTTTAAGGTATTTAATAGATAGATAGATAGATAGATAGATAGACAGACCGATAGATAGATAGATAGATAGATAGATAGATATCTTTTTATTATAGCCACACAGGGCTAAATACAGAAAATGGACAAATTACAAAGTAGAGCTTTTGGGGGGGGATGATTTGGATCAAAAGGGATCGCGGGGAAAAAAAAAAAAAAAAAACGTGGGGGGGGGATCAATAGGGATCGTGTATCACAGTCGATGTAAAAAAACGGGGAACAGATTAGGTTTATCCGTGGAGAGAAAAGCCTACGGAAAAGACCACGGTCACCTCAGGCTTTTTTTTTTAAAGGTACATGAAAGTAAGTACCTTCTCTCTTTTTGTCTCTTTTTGTTACAAGTCTATGCTTAAAATGGTGTCGTCTTTCATTCTTACCATTCTTGCCACATTTACCCATTTTTTATTGAAACTTTCATTCGACAACACCTTCCTCTCTATCCTCATCCTCCTTTTCAAGTGGTACTTGAAAAAGTTGACGAGGGATTGACCAGAGAGGAAAGTGTTTGTTTGTAGACCTTTCAAACGCGTCCACCACACGCATTCTTTTGCCATAGCTATCAGTGTTACAAAAACCGTTTTTCCTTCCCGTTTAAAGGAAGGTGGCGGAACAATATTCACGATAGACTCGGCTGATAAGTGGGCTCGTCCCACACGCGACAACAGCCGTTCGACGAAGGTCCACAGCTCTGAAATATCTGGACACTGCACGAGTGCGTGCAGAACGGTTTCGTCGCTCTGACCGCATCTCGGGCAGGTCGGTCCGGTGGTTTTCGAACCGTGTCTGTAGATCTTCTCTCGAACTGGTAGTGCGTCTCGATAGCATTGCCAAGCCAGGGATCTCTGGAAATTATCCATAGGCCCCGGCCCGAACGTCGTCTTGAAAAGGCGGGTTAAGAATTTCTCGTCGACACCCAGGTTTGCCCCGAGAGTGTCGTCAGACCTCCCCTCCACTAGTCCTCTATAGAACGCATTGGTCGTTTGGAAGTTGCACAAGTTTGATCCCGGACGGCAGAGCTGTTGTAGAGCTTGGCGACACTCGCGGTGCCATTCGCCCAGTTTCGGTCTCTTCCTGATCCATGTTTGCAGTTCGGTGAGTGAGACGAGCTGCGGGAAGGCGTGCCTCACAAACGGCGCCCACACCTGTTCACCGTCGTCAATGAAGTTCCAGAGATGCCGCAGTCTCAGCGCATGTCTGCGCATCATTAACCACGGCATCCCCAGTCCTCCACGTAACGGTTGTTGACAGCAAATGGATCGCCTCACCATCGGAACGCCACCCTTCCACAGAAAGCGGAAAAGTATGCGTTCTAGTTTCGTGATGGTGGCATCGGGACAAGGCACGACGGTCAGGCGGTAATCGATGACTGATGCGATATACACATTAGCCACCTCCGCCCGGCCTTTTAGAGATAACTTTCTCTCAGCCCATGTTTGGCTGAGTTTGATCACTCTACTGGTGAGATAGATAGATAGATAGATAGATGATGACGCATATATGTATGTATGTATGTATGTATGTATGTATGCGGGTGTGTATGTATGCATGCACGCCCACACATACATACGTATGTATGTGTGCGCATGTCTGTATACTTGATTTAATGTTGAAGGAGACGAAGGGTCAATAGCGACATTGAAATATGATACACAAATGTGTGACTATTTTCTTTTGTTTGTGCGTCATTGTAAATGTGTGGGTGGGCAGGTGTATGTGTGTATGTGTGTTCGATAGGGTGTTTGTGTGTGTATGTGTGTAGTTACAGACTATATAAATTCATTCATTTATACATCTTTGACATTCACTTTTGGTTGGTAGTTTGTTAACTCCGTTACAGTGGTTTCGTCGTGAACTGCTACTACCACTATTTTTCTGGATTTTCCTTTCATAAACGACAGTTGAGTTGAGGCTGTCACAATTTCATGCTGAACGGCCCGTACAGATTATTTGTTTATAGTGATCCAACGTTTGTACTGTACATGAGTTCACTTCCTACATCAGACCGAAATTGCCTGTAGAGGTGCCGGGTGTGCTACGTGTCAGAAGTGTGGAAGTAATCGCAGAGCAACGTGAAGTTGCTTTGCCCAAGAACAACAACGCTACAACCCGTTCCGGGAATCGAAACCGCAATCTTGAGACACGAGGCCACGTGCTTTTACTACTACTACTACTACTACTATTAATAGCGATAATACCACTACAACAAAATGATGAGGATAAGCATAGTACACTGAATCGACAGTTTGTAATATTGGTAGTTTATAATTGAGTAGGGTGGAAGTTGAATTACAAAACTGAGGTATAAACAAATAATGTCAAAGTAGTTCATTTTCATTTCTGACATTGAGACGAGAACATATATTTGTAAACGAGAGTACAGAAAGATTTGAAGGATTATCACCATCGTCGTCGTCGTCGGCATCCTCCTCCTCCTCCTCCTCGTCATCATCATCATCATCATCATCGCCATCACATCAACAAGATGTAACAAGATGTAATGTATAAAATGTGCTTACTATGCTTAACCTAGTGAGATTGTTTCCCTTATCCTTAAAATCATTTCCGGAGTATATATATATACATATATATATATATACTTTATTTAAAAGCAGCAGAAATATAACAAAAGACTTTAACTCTGAGTTTCACGTTCCCGTTCATCGGGTCCGATGAACGGGAACGAGAGACAGTTAAATTCCAAACCACTATTAGGGGATAACATTTTGAAGGGAAATTTTAGTCCTATGATGGATGCCTCTTATGTGTTTAAATGTACACAGTATTTATATAAATAATATATAGTCTATTGGCTAAA
>NC_142934.1:75171990-75186990 GCF_046866305.1 Octopus bimaculoides | reverse complement strand
GAGTACGAGAGAAGAGAGTGAGAGAGAGTAAGAGAGAGGAGAGAAAGAGTAGGGGTGAAGAGAAGTGGGAGTGGAGAGAAGTATGAAGAGAGGTGAAGAGACGTACAAAGAAGTAGGAGTCGGAGCAGGAGGTGGGGGAGGGGACAGATGGGTGGTAGGAGGGAGGGAGGGTGGGGGAGAGAGACAGGAGGAGGGGGTTAGATGAAGAGTGGAGGGGAGTTGAGCCCATGTGGCGCAAAGGAGCGAAGATAGAAGATTAATCCCTGTTCACGGCGCAAACGGGAGTCCGGATGGCCCCTGTGCATGGACAATCCAAACACAGACAGGTGTTGCCGCAAGGAGTGCCCGGCAGAACGGAAGTGGCGTGACACCGGGGTGTCATTGCCGACGTTGATATCTCGGAGGTGTTCCGCGAATCGGTCGGCCAGGCGGCGCCCCGTTTGTCCGATGTACAGGGATTGGCAGAGAGAGCAGGAGAGGCAATATATGATGTTGGTAGACGTGCAGGTGAAGGAGTCGGTGATGCGATAGGGTCGGTGATGCGATAGGGTCGGTGATGGGTGCTGGTGAGGAGGGTGGTGTTGGAGAGGTAAGGGCAAGTGCGGCAGCGTGGGTGGGAGCAGGGGAACGAGCCAGGTTGGGAGGTTGGGTTGGAGAAGAAGCTGTGGACCAAGAGGTCCCGTAGGTTGTGGGCTCGTTTGAAGGAGGGGAGGGGTCGATTAGGGAAGATGTGGGAGGTGGAGGGGTCGGACTGGAGGCGCCGAAAAGCTCGGAGAATGGAGCGTTGGAGGGGTAGGGTGGTGGGATGGTAGGTAAGGGGAAAAGGGAGGCGGGAAACGGCAGGGCGGGTTCGAGGGGAGAGAGCAGATGCACGGTCCACAGAACGTGCTCTGGCAAGGGCGGTGTGGTGAGCCATGAGTTGAGACTGAGTCTCATATATATATATATATATCTGTGTGTGTGTGTGTGTGTGTGTGTGTGTGTATATATATCTTTTCTATATATTCTTTTATTTGTTTCAGTCACGTGACTGCGGTCATGCTGGAGCACCGCCTTTAGTCGAAGAAATCGACCCCAGGACTTATTCTTTGTAAGCCTAGTACGTATTCCATTGTACTCTGTTGCCGAACCGCTAAGTTACGGCGTTGTAAACACACCAACATCGGTTGTCACGCGATGATGGGGCAACAACCACCACACCATACCACCACACCACACACCACCATACCACACCACACTACATCACACCACCCCGCACTCACTAGCACTGACCACTTCCCAGCACCTACATCATCATCCACACACCTACACATGCACACACGTATACGTCAATGTCAACAGCCCCCTTCCACACGCACACACACACGCTCTCACATACACCCGCACGCGCACCTTCGTTTTGGGATCACTACTTTATTTTTTCTCTTTCTTCCTAACCCTCCTGTGTGACCCCTCTGTCCGGCATTCGCCATGATAGATCACTAGCCACTAAATCTTTTTCTATTTTCTCTCCCTGTTTATTTCTGTGTTCCTTTCTTTCGAAGAGCGTAGGCTCGAAACGTAAAAGACTTTCTCATTTCCCAAGCGTTAAACTAATACATCTGTTTGTTGTTTACACACCCGTCTTGTTCTTTTTTTTTTGCAAATTCTCACTATATCTATATCTATCTATCACTCTATCTATCACTCTATCTATCTATCTATCTATCTATCTATCTATCTATCTATCTATATATATATATATATATATATATATATATATATATATATATATATATATATATATACTTTATTTAAAAGCAGCAGAAATATAACAAAAAAACCGTTATATATATATATACGGTGGTGTCTTTCAGTTTCCGTCTATCAAATCCACTCACAAGGCTTCGGTCGGCCCTAGGCTATAGTAGAAACACTTGGCCAAGGCACCACGCTGTGGGACTGAACTCGGAACCATGTGGTTAGTACGCAGGCTACTTAACACACAGCTACTCTTGCGCCTATATATATATATATATGCGTGTGTGTGTGTGTGTATGTGTGTGTATAAATTATGTTTTTATATATATACCAATTGTTTTAAGGAAATTAATTCCCCCCAAAATACTAGGTATTGAACCAGTATTTCCTTGGATAAATGAAACCATCCCTTCATGAGGTTAACACAACCTCTAATCGACTTGTACATATATATATATGCGCATACGTATGCATATATACATTTATTAATAGAAATATGGAAGGAGTTTTCATCATCTGACGTAATGTAGTAGGTATGTACTATGACTGCTCAGTTTGGTTTACCACTAAAACTCCGGCCTGAACTGCAACTGAGAAGTGTGGTATTGAGAATGCCTATTGAAGGCAGCTAAAAGCGTTTTCTTCATTGGGCGGCTGAATATAAATTAAAATTAAAATTAAAAGGCGAAACTTCGGCATCACTCGAAAGAAACATTTAATTTAAATAGGGAATATAAACATATAGAGACCCTTACAGCTATTTATAGAATAGCCAAGCATATATATCATGATATTGAATAAGGATTCCATGAGGTATCAGAGAGGGTGAAGTCAGAGAACTCTACAAACGACGAAATATCCTAATTCGAGGATATTAGTATATTCCAGTTTGTCAAAAATGAAGGAAGGGTCAGAGAAAAATAGGTATGCTTTACGTAGTTTCATGATCAAATAAATAATAAAATTATAGGTAAGGTCTTTGGGCAGCTTCAAATGAGTGTTCGATGATAATCCATGGCAGGGAATAATGGAAGTTCCCAGTTCCATTTCTTAATAAAGAGTAAACGAAGATTGCGTAGGAATGACAGAAGGGTAGATTTACTAAAGTAGAAACAAACTAGTTAAAATAATTATATTTTATTACTCAGTGCATAACTCCATAACCGTGAAAAGAGAGGGCCTAGTGGTGTTCGATTAATAACTGAAAGGTTGTAACTGGAAGGATATTTGCTTGATTATGATATAGGTGTATGCGTTAAAAATGAATTTAGAGAAAGAATGAGGATCTATAATTAATGCATATGTATGCATAAGCAATATTTATAGATCCTCATTGTTTTACACTCCGACACTTCAAAGAGAAACCACCACCCATCCCACCGATCCAATCGGAATAGGTTTTTTCCTCTGAACATGAATATTAAATATGGCCATCATATGAACTTCACACATACAAGACACATGCCCTCATGCTTCGTTCCCTCAATACACAAATATAACGAACACTACATATACCCAGTACATTACATAATATGAACACTCATCATGTAGCACATTTTTTTCCAAAAGTCAAATCCAAGGGAGACAATCATCCAAGAGTTCTTACCCAAGAGTTGCCCACCTCTTGATTTCTTGTTTTTGATTTCCGAACAGCTTCACGAGACTTTATTGCGACTTCCTCAGTTTTTTCGTGTTTTAATCCAAAATGGTGACAAACGCCAATTTTTCTATGTGATCAGCTTGAAGAATTATTGAGATATCTTTTTAACATAAAATCAATGGTAGCCGTAATGCACAAATAAAGAATCTTTATCTACCAATGCAGTGTTGAGCAGTCATTCTCATTGCTCGACATTTACGTGTATGCACACACACACACACACACACACACACACACACACACACACACACACATACAGATAGATAGATAGATAGATAGATAGATAGATAGATAGATAGATAGATATGTGTGTATGTTTATGTTTGTTCCCCCCCCCCCCCCGCTTGACAATCCGTGTTGGTTTGTTTAACGTCCCCATAAACTAGCAGCTCGGCAAAAGAGACCGATACAATAAATACCAAGCTTAAAAAAATAATAAGCACTGGGGTCGATCCATTCAAGTAAAATTTCTTCAAGGTGTTACCCCAGCATGTCCACAGTCTAATGGCTGAAAAAAGAAGATAAAAGATAACACTGAAGAAATACTAAATTCTAAACTTCCTGGCTAAATAGTCTCAAGATCTATCCGTTTTCCAGTTCAGCACGTCCACCAGATTCACTGACCCGGACACAGGGGTAAAAACATCTCCTTTTGCTTCAAACTAACAATAATAGCATCGGTCCTGAATATCTTCTTCCCATTATGCTCAATTAACGCATCCCATAACTAGACCATATCATCAGCAAACTCTCTCTCTCTCTCTCTCTCTCTCTCTCTCTCTCTCTCTCTCTCTCTCTCTCTCTCTCTCTCTCTCAGAATGCCTTGACCTTTGAAAGCTCGCTGCAATGCGTCCCATTCCCATCACATCACATTAAGGATGGAGTTCTTTCTCACCCATACTCTATCAACTCTGATGTGTCCATGAGTTCGTGTTTGACCCTGCACTCTTCTTGTACATCGAAGACTGATTCCTATTATCAACAAAGCCACTGATGTCGATTATACTACTCAAATGTTGCCAATATGCAAGAAGACATCTCAAACCAATTATGTACTAACTCCAAGAAAAGAAACCGTCAAAATATCTTTCAGTAGTATCATAAATCGTATCTCCTTTAGCTGTACAAGGATATAATCACTAAATATATCGAGAAAACATTATCATCTCTCCACACATGCACACACACACACACACACACATACACATATATACACACATACACTTATATACACACATGCACTCAAACACCAAGCATAGACAACATGCAACTAGATTCCTCAATACCACTATAATTGCTCGGTCTCACCTCATTGAAGATCTCACATGATAAATGCACATTGTTAATGTGCCCAAAACTCTGCCACAAAGATGTTTTTCATTCTTTGTGCTGTAGTTCTGACTATGTTGAAAATGTGTTGGAAAATGCTTCATAGCCACGAAATATTTGATCCTCCAATATCCGCTAGCTCTCTACCATGGTCAGGTGAGACCAATAATGACATACTATTCTGAGATTTATCTGAGATGATGCTATAGAGTGCTAATGGACTTTACCTATAACTTTATTATTTATTCAATCGTGGAACTATGTGAGCATATAAATTTCACTTTGATCATTTCTTCATTTATTGCAAACGCGATTAGGGATATTTCTTCATTTTTGTATTTTTCTGATTTCTCTCTTTCCGATGACCGTATACTTAGCTTATGGAAACTTTACTCAATTTCATGATCCACTATTTTACAAACAGCTGTAAGAAATTCCATCTGTTTATGTTCTCTATCCAAGTTAAATGTTTTTCGAATTATGCCAAATTTTTTTCATTTTTATTTTAATTCATATCCACCCGCTCAAGGAGATTGCACTTCTAGCCGCCATTGATAGGCAGTCTCTTTTCAGTTGCAGTTCAAACAGGAGAGTCAGAGGTAAACCAAACTGAGTATTCGTAGCACATACCTATTACAGTAAGTCAGTTGACGAACACTCCTTGTAAATTTTACATATATGTATATATATATATATATATATATATATATATATATATATATATATATATATATATATATAGAGAGAGAGAGAGAGAGAGAGAGAGAGAGAGATAGATAGATAGATCAAAACAGTTTGATTCAGACTTCTTGGTACTCTGAGTTTCAAGCGTGTCGCTAGTCTTCGGCTATTGGGGTCAGACCCCAGTAGCCGAAGACTAGTCACACGCTTGAAACTCAGAATAACAAGGAGTCTGAATCAAACTGTTTTGATCTATACATGTAAATCCCAATAAATGTGTTGAGTGCCCTTCTTTCGTTTGTCTACTCACTCGTATATATATATATATATATATGTGTGTGTGTGTGTGTGTGTGTGTGTGTGTATGTGTGTGTGTGTGTGTGTGTGTTTGTGTGTGTGTGTTTGTGGGTGTCTGTGGGGGGGGGGGGGGGGTACAGGGTTGGCCAAAAGTCAGCCAAGAGTAAATCGAAATTACATAAATACTTAATATTCAATTTTATTTATTCATTTGGGAAAATGGTGTTGCTTAAGAAGGACTTCAGTTTGAACAATTTTCCTGGTGTCTCATATTTACATGCTTTTATTTAAATTCATTCAGTTGTTAAACATAAATAAATCTTAGAATTAAATGGTTTTGATTTACTTCCGGGTGACTTTTGGCTAACTATCCCATTCTGTATTATATATATATATATATATATATATATATATATATATATATATATATATATATATATATATATATATATATATATATATATAACAGGGGGAAAGATAAAGAAGGAGGGGAAGAAGAAGAGAGAGAAAGGCAACGAGGAAGAAGAAAATGAAGGACCTTATCCCATCTTTAATGATCAGTTACAATTGTTTCTGTACAAGCTCTGTTTCCAACGCCAGTTCTCGCAAAATTTCCATGTGAAAATTTACGTAAGGTTTTCTATTTTGAACATAAGACTGGCTTTTCCTCAGACCTGCATCAAATGTACGCACTTATATTGTGCATTAGAGACACCCTATCTTTCTACCCTACCTGGACCTTATATATAAATAAATTTGCTATATATGTACAGTGAGCGTGTGCGCGCGCGTGTGTTTGGTTTTGGGGGGGGGGGGAGAGAAGGAGAGTGTGAAGCGATACGCAAAAAGATAGATAGATAGATAGATAGATAGATAGATAGATAGATAGATAGATAGACAAAGTACCTGGAAGCAGACAGACTGAATGATTAAAGAAAGAAAGAGAGAAAGAAAGAAAGAAAGAAAGAAAGAAAGAAAGAAAGAAGAGAGAGGTGTATAAAAGGAAATGTAAAAAAAAAAAAGAGCAATAAACAAGAAAAAGAATGCTTGGATATGTTATAGCTCGGAGTGTTGGACAGCCCAAGGTTTACGTAAACAGGAGCAAACCAAGTGTAAAACGCAGAACAAATGTACGGAGAATAATGGTCGGGTTGGGAAAACATTTAGAATGTTTATAACTTCAGAAGTAGCGTGTGTGTGTGTGTGTGTGTGAGTGTGTGTGTGTGTGTGTGTGTGTGTGTGTGTGTGTGTGTGTGTGTCTGTCTGTCTATGCCTGTGTGTGCGTGTGTGGCCTGTGCGTGCGTGATCTGAAGAAATTTAAGATGAGAAGATTTATAAATAAATCTAAGGGCAAAACTCCAAGTTACTCCAATCTTCTCTAGTGTCGTTCGTATACATGTCTGCATTCTGTGTATGTATGTGTGTGTGTGTGTGTGTGTGTGTGTACGTTTGTGTGTGAGTGTATGTGTGTGTATGTATGTGCGTGAGTGAGTGTGTGTGTGTGTATTTGTAGATCTAACATGCTATCTGATTTATACGTATAAATATATAGCTATAGGCAGACACACACGCACACACAAACGTACGCGTATGTATATGTATTTGTAAGTATGTATACATAACTTTTACCTATACGTGTTTGTGTATGTGTGTGTGTGTGTGTGTGTGTGTGTGTGTGTGTGTGCGTGCGTGTGTGTGTGCGTGCGTGTGTGTGTGTGTGTGTCTATTTATGTATATGTATGTGTGCATATATATGTATGAATATATATGTATTTATGTATATATATATATGCATGTATATATATATATATATATATGTATATATATATATATATATATATATATATATATATATATATGGGAGAATATACAAATAATAACAACAGACGAGGACAGGTGGTGTAAATAACAAAAGTATATATTAGTATGACGCTCGGGAATACGGAAAGTCTTTGACGTTTCGAGCTACGCTCTTCAACAGAAAGAATACGGAGACAAGGAGAAAAACATGGAGAAAAAAAATTGAATAGTGTTCAGTCAACGGTCAATCATAATAATGGCCGATCATAACAATGGCTGACCGGAAGTTAGAAATTCTTATTTCAGGAGAGCTAAGAAAGGGGGAGATAACAAACGGTGATCGGGAACGAGGGGCTGTGTGTGGGAGGTAGAATGCTGGTGATCTTGACGTATGTAGTGTGAAAATGGGGAAGGGAGAAAGGGAGAAAGTAGTTGGTCAGTTGTAGTGTGTGCGTGGTGTGATGCGAGGGTATTGGTGTGGTGTGCGTGGTGTAATGCAAGGGTATTGGTGTGGTGTGATGTGAGGGTGTAGGGAGGGGGGGAAGGCATGGGTGGAGTGTGGGGTAGAGGTAGGGGTCTGTGGGTAGGGTGGGGTATGTGGGTAGGGGTGGGGTATGTGGGTAGGGGTGGGGTATGTGGGTAGGGGTGGGGTATGTGGGTAGGGGTGGGTGGTGGGTGTAAGGAATTGGATGGGGTGGAGTGGGAAGGTAGAGTAGGAGTGTGTTGGGGGTGTGGTGGGATGAGCTTATGAGGGGGTGTTGACGAGGAGGGAGAAGGGGAAGGTGGATGTAAGAGAGGGGGAAGATGGGTATGGGAGGGGAGAGGAAGAGAGGAGAGAGGGTGGGTATAAGAGAGGGTGGGTATAAGAGAGGGTGGGTATAAGAGAGGGTGGGTATAAGAGAGGGAAGGTGGATTGAGAGAGGGGGAAGGTGGGTATGGGGGGGAGAAAGAGGGGAAGGTGTGTATGGGGAGAGAAAGAGAGGAAGAGAAAGAGAGGAAGAGAAAGAGAGGAAGAGAAAGAGAGGAAGAGCAAGAGAGGAAGAGAAAGAGAGTGAGAGAGAGGGAAGAGGGGTATGGGGGGAGAAAGAGAGGAAGAGAAAGAGAGTGAGAGAGAGGGGAAGAGAGTGAGAGAGTAAGGGTGAGAGAGTAAGAGAGTAAGAGAGTAAGGGTGAGAGAGTAAGAGTGTAGAGAGTAGGAGAGTAAGAGTGTAGAGAGTAAGAGTGAGAGAGGGGGGAGTACGAGAGAAGAGAGTGAGAGAGAGTAAGAGAGAGGAGAGAAAGAGTAGGGGTGAAGAGAAGTGGGAGTGGAGAGAAGTATGAAGAGAGGTGAAGAGACGTACAAAGAAGTAGGAGTCGGAGCAGGAGGTGGGGGAGGGGACAGATGGGTGGTAGGAGGGAGGGAGGGTGGGGGAGAGAGACAGGAGGAGGGGGTTAGATGAAGAGTGGAGGGGAGTTGAGCCCATGTGGCGCAAAGGAGCGAAGATAGAAGATTAATCCCTGTTCACGGCGCAAACGGGAGTCCGGATGGCCCCTGTGCATGGACAATCCAAACACAGACAGGTGTTGCCGCAAGGAGTGCCCGGCAGAACGGAAGTGGCGTGACACCGGGGTGTCATTGCCGACGTTGATATCTCGGAGGTGTTCCGCGAATCGGTCGGCCAGGCGGCGCCCCGTTTGTCCGATGTACAGGGATTGGCAGAGAGAGCAGGAGAGGCAATATATGATGTTGGTAGACGTGCAGGTGAAGGAGTCGGTGATGCGATAGGGTCGGTGATGGGTGCTGGTGAGGAGGGTGGTGTTGGAGAGGTAAGGGCAAGTGCGGCAGCGTGGGCGGGAGCAGGGGAACGAGCCAGGTTGGGAGGTTGGGTTGGGGAAGAAGCTGTGGACCAAGAGGTTGTGGGCTCGTTTGAAGGAGGGGAGGGGTCGATTAGGGAAGATGTGGGAGGTGAAGGGGTCGGACTGGAGGCGCCGAAAAGCTCGAAGAATGGAGCGTTGGAGGGGTAGGGTGGTGGGATGGTTGGTGAGGGGAAAAGGGAGGCGGGAAACGGCAGGGCGGGTTCGGGGGGAGAGAGCAGATGCACGGTCCACAGAACGTGCTCTGGCAAGGGCGGTGTGGATGGTGGTGGGTGGATATCCACGCCGGCTAAAGTGGTGAGCCATGAGTTGAGACTGGGTCTCAAAGTCATGGCTGTCGCTACAAAGTCTGCGTAGACGGAGGAATTGGGAATAGGGGATGGAAAGTTTTGTGTGTCTAGGGTGGGAGGAGGAGAAGTTGAGATAGGAGTGTGAGTCTGTGTGTTTGTAGTGGATGGAGGTGCTAAGGGCGGAGTGGAGGATGCTGACCGAAATGTCGAGAAAGGGGACAGAGGTGTCAGAGACAGTACAGGAGAAGTGGAGGGCAGGATGGAACGACTGAACGAAAGAGAGGAACGAGTCAAGATGTTCGCGGGAGAGTGAGGTGGCACCGATACAGTCGTCGATATACCGACCGTATAGTTCAGGAGTGTGACCAGTGAAACTGGAGAATATTTGGGCCTCAACATAACCAACGAAGAGGTTCGCGTAGTTGGGGCCCATTCTCGTCCCCATGGCCACTCCCGAGAACTGCTGGTAGATATCTCCCGCGAACGAGAAGCAGTTGAGAGATAGGACAAGTTCGGCCAGACGAATGAGTATGGAGGTGTCGGGTTGTGGGTTGGGGCGTTGGTCTAGAAAAAACTTCAGGGCACGCAGCCCCTCGTCGTGGGAGATCACTGTATAGAGGCTCTGGATGTCTAGAGTGAAGAGAAGCTTAGAAGGGCCGGGAGGGAAAGAGAAAGAGTTGAATAGACGAAGCGCGTGGTTAGTGTCATGAATGTGGGAAGGGAGAGAAGCCACTAGGGGGGCGAGGACACGGTCTAGGTATTTTGAGATAAGCTCGGTGGGGCAGTTGCAGGCGGAAGGCGTAAGAATGGCTGTGTGGTAAGTAGCTTACTATCAAACCACATGGTTCCGGGTTCAGTTTCACTGCGTGGCACCTTGGGCAAGTGTCTTCTACTCTAGCGTCGGGTCGACCAAAGCCTTGTGAGTGGATTTGGTAGACGGAAACTGAAAGAAGCCCGTCGTATGTATGTATATATATATATATATATGTGTGTGTGTGTGTGTGTGTGTGTGTGTGTGTTTGTCCCCCAACATCGCTTGACAATCGATGCTGGTGTGTTTACGTCCCTGTAATTTAGCGGTTCGGCAAAGAGACCGATAGAATAAGTACTAGGCTTCCAAAGAATAAGTCCTGGGGTTGAGTTGCTTATAGTAATAAACACGTGCCTAAGGTTCCACACAGTAGGACAGAACCTGAAACCATGTGGTTCGAAGGAAATCTTCTTACCTCACTACCATGCCTATGCTTAAACAAAAAAGAAAAACAATGAAACACTTCAAGCATTTAGACTGACACGCAAATGCGTCTGTCAGTCTCTCTCCCTTTCTCTCTCTCCCACTATCTATCTATCTATATTATATATACATATATATATATATATATACATATATATATATATATATATATATATATATATATATATATATATATATATATATATATATATATATATATATATATATATATATATATATATATATAAATATATACTGTTGCTTTTAGCCCCAGGAGGACATCTCCTCCAGCTGGCTATCGACACAATATATATATATATATATATATATATATATCCCATCTTCCGTCTTTCATTTACCATAAATATATATATATATATATATATATATATATATATATATATGTGTGTGTGTGTGTGTGTGTGTGTGTGTGTGTGTGTGTGTGTGTGTGTGTGTGTGTGTGTGTGTGTGTGTGTGTGTGTGTGTATGTATGTGTGTATGTATGTATTGTACTATTATTATTATTATTATTATTATTATTATTATTACTATTATTATTATTATGTCTCGTTGTTTGCAAAGCATAATAATAATAATTTATGCATGGAATTTATAAATATTTTAATGCATTGCTACGCACGTTTCCACATATCACGTGTTGCATAAGATCATCGACCGTATTCCTGGAATTGTCCCAGAACAGTCCGTAGTATCCATGTATACATCCGTTAATGCCATACCGCCTGAAAAAAATGAATGCGTGAATATGATCTACCTGACGTTTATGAATGTAATCATCCCAGGAATACGGACTATGATCTTAAGAAACATGTGATTATTATTATTATTATTATTATTATTATTATTATTATTATTATTATTATTACTATTATTATTATTTCGCTGCTGCCCCTTCTGATAAGTACGAAGTTGGGTGTTTTGTGTTGGTGTTGTTTAACTTGTTTGCTTGACTGTAGTGATGATGGCCTTGTTGGCGGTGTTTCTGTGTGTGCTTTGAGTGTGGTGCCCTCAGTTTTAGATGCTTGTGTGAGTGTGTGTTCTTGTGTCCGTTTAGGTTGTTTGCGTGTGGGAGATTCTGCTGATAGTCATGGTGCTAGCTGTGTTGGTGTTTGATGTTTTGGAGGAGATGTTTGCGTGGGTGATGTCTGTATTTTTTATTCTGGGTGTTGTTATGTTTTGTGGAGTCTTTCTTTTGTGCTTTATTTTTTATTTTTTGGGACCTTTTGGTTTTCTTTCATCTTCACTACTGGAAGATGAGGAGTATGTTGTTGTGTGTCTGTATCTGTGTGTATGATCATGATCTTGTTTATGTGTGTATTTTTGCTTGGTGTGAGGGGTGGGAGACCTTTCCTTGTTTCCCCCTAGGGTGGTTATTATTTTTGGCGTTGTTGCTGGTGGTTTTGCCGATGGTGGTGTTGTTGGTGGTCCTCATTGCGATGTATGCAGCAGTGGAGTCCTCTTACCCCCAGCACTTTGTACCAGTTGGGGGCACCGAGCTCGCAAATGAGTCGTTTCTCCACACTCGAAACAATGCGGCCTTTTTCCCTCAGTCATGATGTGTATCACTGTCTCGTTCTGGAAACTGATGTGGTCCGGGATTTTTTTGATGTTTTCGTGTCTGATCTGGGAAAGTATCTCCAGGTCAGTCCAGGACCAGCCCACCCTAGCAGTTCTTGTAACCTCTATCGGGACACTATCCGTCGCCTCCACGATTACGCATCCCAGAAGCCACCAAATATCAAGTCCTGGTGGGATCCAAGGAATGTAGACACAAGTTGTACGTTTCCCTATGTGGGAGGGGTACATAATGACTTTGCTGGTTTTGCAAGGGGTCATTGAACGTTTTATAGCGAGGGCTTCTGATTTAAACAGCACCGAAATGGTGCCGTATTGTTTGCCCCTCGCTATGTACTCGATATCCTCTCTGGTGCACTTCAGCGCCGCCTCAGTATCTACTTGGGGTATTAAGGCTGCTCTTTTCATCTCTGCTGAGATGCATCTGAAAAGTACCGTTCTTTTCTCCACGGCTTCAATTGCTTCTGACTGGATAGTTAGATTGGCCCAAGTTTTTTCTTGTTTAATCAGTTTCCAAGCGTGAGTCAACATCTCATCTCTGTTTGTGAGATCCACGGTAAAGCGTTGCTTCTTTTTCGATTCTGCTGCGAACGTGTTTTTGTTGTTGATAATGTTCTCGTTTTGTTGTTGCTGTTACTGCTGCTGCTGCTGTTGTCACTGTTGCTGCTCCTTCTGTTGTCACTGCTACTGCTGCTGTTATTATGAGGTGGACTTTCTACCCTAACAGTTTCGTTTTTCGCATCCCCTTCACCTGTAATGTTGCCAGTAATGGAGGTAAGGGGAGGGAAATCTTCAGCAGTCACCAGATTCGTAGGAAGGATTGTTTTGTTTTTCTCAACTCTTTCAAGATGTGCTCCACCATCTTGTTGAGCTGTGTTTGTTTATATTAAATTAAACGCCCATCGAACTTATTTGGTGGGTCAAATATAGCCCCTGGGAGGGCTAAACACTCGTAGAAAACCAGTAATAGGTTCCTGGTGTTTCTACTGACAACTTAGAATAAAATAGATAATGCAAATAAGCACCAAGCCGGTGTAACTGGATGTTTTAAGCTGCATCAACCTGGAGTGTATGAAAACACGTCCTAAGTGTTCTGCAGCGAATATAATAATAATAATAATAATAATAATAATAATAATAATAATAATAATAATAATAATAATAACAACAACAACAATAAGAGGATCGAAAGCGTGACTCACATTGTTAGTGCTTGTGAAAGTCTTGCGCAGAAAGAGTACAAGCGTAGACACGACCAAGTAGCCCGAAACCTCCACTGGCTACTATGCCGTAAGTATGGATATGAGATTATGGGTGCTCGGTACTAACATACACCGGAAAAGGTAATGGACGAAAAGGGGAAGGCAAAAACCCTCTCGGACTTTCATTTCCGGACAAAGTGTTAGAGCACCGAAAGCCAGAAATAGTAACCTTTAGGAAGGTCAAACAAGAGTGCCTAATAATCGATGTAGCAGTGCCAGGAGATCAACATATCATCATGAAGAAAAGAGAAAAAGTTGATAGATACAGAAACCTGAGAATTGACATCGCTAAGATGTGTCAACTACGAGAGTCGAACATAAAGGTTATCCCTATTGTTACCGGAGCATTGGGTTCAATATCACCCAATCTGGAAAAACATCTGAAAACCTGAGAGATGCCCTACAACCTAGATGTATAGCAAAAGTCGGTGTCACTTGGAACTGCACGCATATTGCGTAAAGTAATGTCCGTCTGATGTCCTTGTTGCGACTTGACAATCAATACAAACCCCGGTAGACAATATCTTCAATCAACAACCTCACGATATTGTATACTGTGCGACTATAATAATAATAATAATAATAATAATAATAATAATAAGGCCTTCGACAGTGTTCCCCACACGTGGATTCTGGAAACGCTAGCCATAAACAAGGTGGCACCAATTATTATAAAATACATAGGGCACTCAATGAACAAATGGCAGACAGTGCTACAGCTCGAAACAAAAGAGGGACTTGTGAAAACGAAAGCCATCCCCATTAGAAGAGGAATATTACAGGGAGACACGCTCTCTCCACTCCTGTTCTGCCTGGCACTCACACCTTTAACAGAATTGCTAAATAGAAATGGATGCGGTTACAAATGCTACGGAAAAACAGTCAGCCACCTTCTATATATGGATGACCTAAAATTATATGCTAAAAACGACAAAGAGCTAGAAACACTACTACAGACAGTACACGGCTTTACCAAGGAAATAGATATGAAATTCGGATTAGAAAAATGTGCCAAAGCAACCCTTAAAAGAGGAAAATTAGTTAAGAGCAGCAATATAACACTAGATAAAGCCAATGAAATAAGAGAACTAGACGAAAGCCAACCATACAAGTATTTAGGAGTCAATGAACTAGATAGGATACAACATACACAAATGAAACAAAAAATGAAGAAAGAGTACTATAGACGAGTTAGATCAATACTAAAAACAGAGCTCAATGCTAAAAACAAGATAATGGGTATCAACACTTTAGCTGT
>NC_142934.1:75136990-75166990 GCF_046866305.1 Octopus bimaculoides | reverse complement strand
AATTTGGCAATCGAGGATTGAATCCACGCTATGCGTGCATGAAGCCACTACAAATACGTTGTGGAATAAAAATAAATATCTACTGTCATGGAAAAAAGTGTAACTGTAAAAATGCAGAATTATCGGAGTAATGGGCATTTAAAAAAGTATGTATGTATAGAAATGTATGAATGAAGTCTTTAATGTTTAAGATTCAAATTAAGAAAGTGCAATAATAATGTTTAGCAGTTCAAAACTGTGAGCAGTGAAATGCAGAATTAGGTCGGCTGATCGTGAGAATCAAATATTAATCGCTTCGCTAAAATCTGCAGGTGATATGGGTTATTTCCCTTGGGTTGTTTAAATATTAGTAATATGTAGCAGATAAAGGGAGCCATTGGAAGGGCCCTATTATGGATTTTTTTCAACAATCTAAGTATGTCAGACATGAGTTCTACACACGTGTGAAATAAAGTATAAAAGTGATATTGTCTGCAAAAATTAGAAATAGGACACACAAAAAATCAATATTCAAAGTAATCGAACATAAACAATGAAATTGGTTATTTCCCTTGAGTGTTTAAAAATATATTGTAATGGTGCTATGGATCATATCCCTTGGGTGTTTAAAAAAATAGTTATATGAGGTAGATATAAAGACCCCTTCTAGAGGCCGTATTAACGATTTTTTTCAACAATCTAAGTATGTCACAAGGTTTCCAGACATGAGTTCTATTCACGTGTCAAGCTTCATCAAACGCGCATTATGAGGTTTTTACCCCCAAACACACACACACAGGTGCATACATACATATATAATTGTATATACACCTTTGGTCACATTACAGGGCTGTGTGGTAAGTAGCTTGCTTACCAACCACAAGGTCCCGGGTTCAGTCCCACTGCGTGGCACCTTGGGCAACTGTCTTCTACTATAGCCTCGGGCCGACCAAGGCCTTATGAGTGGATTTGGTAGACGGAAACTGGAAGAAGCCCGTCGTATATGTATATATATATATGAGAGAGTGTGTGTGTGTGTGTGTGTGTGTGTGTGTGTGAGTGTGTGTATGTATGTGTGTGTGTGTGTGTGTTTGTGTGTCTGTTTGTCCCCCAGCATCGCTTGACAACCGATGTGTTTACGTCCCCGTAACTTAGCGGTTCGGCAAGAGAGACCGATAGACTAGGCTTACAAAGAATAAACTCTGAGGTCGATTTGCTCGACTATAAAGGCGGTGCTGCAGTATGGCCGCAGTCAAATGACTGAAACAAGTAAAAGAGTATATATATCTTATTTCCAGCAATGTAGGTGCCACCCTGCAACCCTGAATAAAACCTCTTTTTATTCAAATGGAATAGGTTTCTTCCAGTAACATCACATAGTAGGAACAGACGTTTGAAATTATGAAAATCTGAATTTGCTCCATCATTCGATTTTGTGGGTCAGAGACCATAGTTCATGCCATAGAAGATTTTGGTATATAAGCGAGAAATTAGAAGTCAGACCTAGTTCTAACGATACTCACCTCACAAGTAGAAGGCAATCAGTGTTACAGGACAACTGCTTCTGAACTAGGTTACTCCTTAAGTGAGTAACATAAGAGTATGCAGTTGTAGTTGCATGAATGAATAAAATAAAAGGAGTGTGTTAAATTACCATTTAAAGAGGAAATGCTTAATGTTTTCAAAAGACCACCATCAGTCTCCACTCAAACAATACAAGGCAGTTTAACATACGTATTCGCTTATACGTCCATGAAGTTTCCGTTTATTTTTATGTTGATTAGATTTCCGGATTGCTGAATGTCTTGGCATGGAAACTGTACCGTGAATTAGAACATTATGTAATATCTACTGACAATTGGGCTGTTAAATTTATTAACCTTGAGGATAATACATACTTCAGGATAGTACATACTTAAGTTTCTTAACCACAGGGATAATGCACTGAATTATATCGCCGTATATGAAAGTACTAGTCTATTGACCGATACTTTCTCTTGATGTATAGAGTCAATATCGAGATATGAGTTGCATAGCATTTGCTCTGATCTGTAAGACTGAAACATGTAACTTGATACAATAATGAAGACATTCGTCAGATTTCTAACAGAAAATCAAAATAAAGAAAACTGAAAAAACCACTTTGTTGTTGTTTATATTTTTATTGTTATTGTAAGTTTATATTATAATAATTCTTTATCGTGTAGAAATTAACAAGTGTTATAATATTAGTGTTTAAAAAGTAAAACGAATAGATTTTAAAATATATATAGTATATATATAGTATATATATATATATATATATATATATATATATATATATATATATATATAAGTAGAATACATGCAATCACTTGCGCGTGTGTATATATATGTGTATAAGTGATAGCATTATACATACATTTATATATACATATATACAAATATGTACATAATTATATATGTATGCATGCCTGTATGCATGTGTATGTAAATATTCGTATCTATACATGTGCATGTGTGTGTACGTTTATGAACATTATTATCTGTTTATATATAAAATATATTTCTATAATATAATTAATATAAATATTGACAACATAATAGTGAATAAATTTAAGGCAGTCGTTTGGCAAACATGTGTCATATGTTTGCTAAGTGAACAGATATTTTCAGTTCATTTGTATAAGAAATATCTTCAACTATGTTTTTATATTATCATGCAAATATTTTCAACTAGTTTGTGTAACAACCAAATATCTTCATGACAATGACAATATTAGTGTATAGGAATATCTTCAAATAAGATAAATCAGATTTCCTCAGGGGATTTATATAAATGATTTGCTTTCAATCAATCATTATCTATCAATTTCAACCGATTAATTTGCTACATAGGCAGTCAATTTTCAATAACATCACTCAGTCACTTTTCATCAACAAAAAAACCTTCAGCAATTTTGTGTCAATTGAGACTTCTTCCTCTGTAATAATCCAGAGATCTTGTTTTACAGCTTTACTCTCAAAATCATGATCCTTAAATTCCTGAATCGTGATTTGTTAACTAGAAATAGTTCGAGTGTAATCTTTAAAGTATTGTTAGTGTTTACATGAGACCTATTGAGAACTAACATAGGATTGAATATGCATTTGTTTTTCTTTCAAAATTAAGTATGGATGCAAACAGAAACCTCATAAAAGAATCGAAAGTAAGCATTAGGAGAGGAGCCTAACTTGGTGTATGCAACAGAAAGAGACAAAGTAATGCAGGTCAACTGTGACGGCTTGTGAAGTCTTCTTTCTATTCCAGCCTAAAATAATTTTTTTATTATTCTGTCTTATCACATGCTTCTATGAAGCTTAATTATATTTGACAGAAAGGATTAATAAATGTCATAACCAGGAACACAACACAGGTAAATCCAAAGGCACAGACTCCATTGGAATGACAGTGCCAAAGGTATAATTTTTTCTTCCGCATACATAGGCGCAGGAGCGGCTGTGAGGTAAGTAGCTTGCTTACCAACCGCATGGTTCTGGGTTCAGTCCCACTGCGTGGCACCTTCAGCAAGTGTCTTCTATTTAGCCTCGCGCCGACTAAAGCCTTGTGAGTGGATTTGGTAGACAGAAACTGAAAGAAGCTTGTCGAATATATATATATATATATATATATATATATATATATATATATATATATATATGTATGCATGTGTGTATATATATGCATGTGTGTATATGTATGTGTGTTTGTCCCCCTAACATCGCTTAACAACCGATGTTGGTGTGTTTACGTCCCCGTAACTTACCAGTTTGGCAAAAAGAGTCCGATAGTATAGGCTTACAAAGAATAAGTCCTGGGGGCGATTCGCTCGACTAAAGGCGGTGCTCCAGCATGGCCGCAGTCAAATGACTTGAAACAAGTAAAAGAATACATCTTTTAAATAGTCTTTAATTTTTATTATTATTATTATTATTATTATTATTGATCTGCATCACTATGAATGAGAAAGTGATATTAAAGATGGCTATTGTTTAAGGTTTGTTTATAGTTTGAAGTAATACAAGTTCGAACAATTAATCCATTCTAAAATTCTAGGAATCTTCAGATCATGATTTTGTTAAATATAGTATTGATTAATATTGGCATTTCCGAAGATCTGTCATTTGCCATTACTACAAACATAGTGATTATGTATTTATAGGTGTATGTGTAAAATGGTACGTGTGCTGAGCTTGTTTTATATATAATAATATATGTCATATATATATTCATACATACATACATATATGCATATACATACACTCACGGGAGAAGGAATCGGATTAAAATAAAATATATAAACAAGTTGTCATTGGTTATCTGTATCTGTCTATGTGCATATATATATATATATATACATACGTACGTACATGTACATATGCATACGCTCACGGAAGAAGGAAACGGAGAAAAATAAAATACATAGACAACTTGCCATTGCTGATCAGTATGTGTATATGTGCACATGCATACATACATACATACATACATATATATATATACATATACATACATACATATATACATATATATATATCCATACATATCCATGCACGCACTCATGCACACAACTACGTGTATATATGATTGTGTATGCGTGTGTGTGTGTGTGTGTGTGTGAGTTTATAAACATACATACATACATACATATATATATATATATATACATACATATACATACATACATATATATACATACAAGCACGCTTGCACTATACACATACACAGAATTTTATCGAGTAAATATAAAAAAATATTGTTAGGAGAGGCAGACATTCCAAATGTGTTACTGTCAGAGGCTAATTATTGTATAATACCTATCTAAGGGACGATTTATTTATGTGAAGGGATCATTCGTTGTATAAGATAATTTGGTTAATATTATGATGTGGCTAACAGCAAGTGATAGTTGCGATTATTTAAGCAGTGTTACTGCTGTTGTTGGTAGTGGTGGTGATGGTGTTGTTGTTGTTGGTGGTGTTGTTGGTGGTGGTCGTGGTGGTAATGGTACTCCTGTTGTTGTTACAATTGCTACGGTTGCTACTGTTACTGCTGCTTTTGTTTGTGCTGCTGTTGTGTGAAATGTTGTTGCTCTTCTATTTGCTGTATCTTATCCAAGTTACTAGTGTTGCTATTGTTGTTGAGGCGGGGGGAAGAGTCTGCACTTTTTCTTAACTCCCTTTTTTGCTCTTTCATTTTTCAATCAACCTCTCACTCACACTCTCTCTTTTTCTCTCTCTCTCTCTCTCTCTCTCTCTCTCTCTCTCTCTCTCTCACTTTTTCTCATTCTTTCTCCTCGGCATTCTCTCTCATCACTCACCACTCTCCTCCTCCTTCTTCTTCTTCTTCTTCTTCTTCTTCTTCTTCTTCTTCTTCTTCTTCTTCTTCTTCTTCTTCTTCTACCCCTTCCTCCTCTCTCTACTCTGTCTCTCCAACTTCACTTCGTCTTATTGGTTCACACATTGTGTAAAAATTATATTCCCTTCACCGTAAGAAATTATTCTGCGCAATCTTGAATTAGAATCACTGCTTCGTCACTTTAACCATTAGAGTTCGAATCTCCATCGGTTTCAACACGACCAGGGTACCGCTAATGGGTATGCGGTCGTCATATTCATCTAAAAGTAAAAATGAGAAACATTGAAGATTCGAAACGTCAAATAATAAAATTTAAAAAGAAAAATATAAAAACAATCCTAACATGGAGACTTATATTTAAATGATCCCAGTATGGAAAAAAGCATTAGAGTTAGTATAAATGCTATATGTTATTCTGCAGATCTAAAATGTTTCTGGAAATCTTACGTGTTCATCTTGAAATTCTGGAAATCTTACGTTATTCTCAAAATCTTGCATATTTTTCTGGAAACTTTATAGGTTTTTCAGGAAATCTAACATGTTTCTAGATATCTAACATACCTCTGGAAATCTTACGCTTTTCTGGATATCTAACATTTTTTTTCTGGAAATCTTAGATATTTCTCGAAGTCTTATTCTGGTAATCTTACACGTTTTCCAAGAAAACTTACACATTTCTCGAAATCTTGCATGTTTTTCTGGAAATTTCACATCTTCTGGAAACCTTTGATTTTTTTTCCGGAAATCTTAAATGTTTTTCTAACTCTTACGTTTTTCTGGAAATCTTGCATGTTATGCTAGAAACCTTGCATCTTTTCGGAAATCTTATGTATTTCTTGAAATGTTAAATAATTATTCTAAAGTTATTACGTTTTTCTAGAAGTCTTACAAGATTTTCTGGAAATCTTACATGTATTTCTAAAAATTTTACATATGTCTCGAAATCTTATATGTTTTTTTCTGGAAATCTTACATGTTGTTCTAGAAAGCTTACATCTTTTTGGAAATCTTACTTATTTTTGGAAATCTTACATATTACTGGATGTCTTACATACTTCTCAAAATCTTATATATTATTCTAGAAATATTACATATTTCTGGAAATTTTACATGTCCCTATCCCAGAGGATTATTATTTTTATCAGCTTAAAACGACAAAACGTGACTCTTATGATTTTTCATTATAGCCATCTACCCAACGCCCCTTTCTGTTTCTTCATTGTCTAGTTAACCATGACTCTTCCTTTATTACCATAATTTCTTTACCATTGTTCCACTTTAATAGTTTCTTTATCTTACGCTTTACCGTTAATTTTCTTTACTCTTTTAACATTCATCTTCCTTTCTATGTCTATACAATATCCTCCGGTGGGTTCCTAAAGTAAACGCTTTCTGAATTAGCAGAAACAATAAAACATCAAAGAGAAAACTATAAGAAAAAAATATATTACTCACCTCCAGTGTTGTCCGAGTTTTCTGATTTCCATTTCAGACGATTAATTTCCTCAAGTTTCATGTTGGCTCCAAGAGTCATTTCTCTGATTTTGACTATAGTGAAATCCTTCAAGATGTCCTACAATTACATATATTAAATTATAGACATAATAATAATAATAAAATTTATTTAGTCCACAGACAAAACATTCTACTTTAGAGTTGAATAAATTTTATTTATTTCTTAGGTGTAAATCTGAGAAGGGAATCTGTTGAGTAAAATCATAATTAACTGATCCTCATGTATTCTCTTTTACCCTAAGTCAGGAACTTTTTATCACCCCTTCATATATATATGAGTTTGTGAGTGTATGTGTGTGTAGAGAGAGAGAGAGAGACAAAGAGAGAGATAAATAGAATTGATTTCCGTGTATTTCAGTTAATCATGCGTAAAAATCCCTATTGTTATGGTTTTTGTACGTTCTCCCTGAAAAAATAATGTAGTTATTTTCAATTTTTGTTCATCCAATGTGTTTAAATTCAATTTTGCCACATCTACCTAAAAACTGACATCAGTGTATTTCAGTTTTGTCGTGCGTAAATATCTTTGTCGTTACAGTATTTGTATATTCTCCCTACAACATCACTTATTTTAAATTTTTTGCACTCCGTCTATTTAAATACACTATTTACATTTCTCCTTCTATCGAAGAACGTTGTGCATACTGTCTTGCATGCGTACGCATGACCACTATGAGTGACATACAGCCGATAAGCCTCTATTACTAACCAATGAGATTTCAAACATGCCACTGAGCGCTCATGCGTTAGCAAAGGCTATCCCAAAGCAGCTCAAGTTTTTTTCACTAGGGTTTTATGCGCTCAAACGGGGATTGTAAGTTCTGTCTACAAACTGAATTCCTTGTCTTTCTCTATATATATTTATTAGCTTAAAAGTCACCCATTTGGGCAGCTATTAAGCTAGCTCCTGTGGAGGACGATTCATTGGGATTTGAGCCCAATAATGACACTTCATGCATTGAGTACATATTAAATTTTATTACACTTACTCTTTTACTCTTTTACTTGTTTCAGTCATTTGACTGTGGCCATGCTGGAGCACCGCCTTTAGTCGAGTAAATCGACCCCAGGACTTATTCTTTGGATGCCTAGTACTTATTCTATCGGTCTCTTTTGCCGAACCGCTAAGTTACGGGGACGTAAACACACCACCACCGGTTGTCAAGCGATGTTGGGGGGACAAACACAGACACACATACACAGACATACATATATATATATATATATACATATATACGACAGGCTTCTTTCAGTTTCCGTCTACCAAATCCACTCACAAGGCTTTGGTCGGCCCGAGGCTATAGTAGAAGACACTTGCCCAAGGTGCCACGCAGTGGGGATGAATTCGGAACCATGTGGTTGGTAAGCAAGCTACTTTATTTCATTAAATTGGCCATTAAGGCCTTACAAAGAGGGGACAAACAAGGACAAACAAACGTAAAGTAGCTGCGGGCTGGACACGGACATTAATGAGATGAGGATGATAACAAAAGGTGAATAAAAATGAGAGAGGCACCGACGCCCGCCGATCGATAACCCCACGAAAACATCGTTCAATACAAATCCAATAAAAGTCAAAAATTCAATGGCAGTTCAATAAAGTTCAATAAAAGTTCTTTTTAAAGATCTAATCTTCCTCATCCGGGCCTCCAAGCAATTGTCCCGTCGCCATCAGGAGATCTCGCAGTGGCAAGCCCGAAAGAAAGTAAATAAAATCCTCTTTTTGACAGGTCTTTTCGACCTCCATGACTTCACTATGATTTAAGACCTCCGCAGCCACCTGCGGAGGCCAACGTGGATGGTCTATACATGCCCAGTCGTAACGCTCACGGTCAAATAGATCATCCAGACACTTTTCAACGGGCCCTCCCTTGAGGTAACAGAAGATATACTCCGTTTCCTCATCACCGGGAGGGGCCGTAACCTGCTCTGTCAGTGGGACAAATCCCCCTGACAAACTAAATAGAAAAGAACAGAAGACAGAGCAGAGAAAAGGAAAGAAGGAAGACAGTTTAAGTCAAGGCAACACAATTCCGGCCACCAGCAATACCTATAGGTATTCCAATAAAGGTATTCCAATAAAGGTATTCCAATAAAGGTATTCCAATAAAGGTACTCCAAAATAAAAGTATTCCAGTAAAGGTATTCCAATAAAGGTAATCCAGGGCCACAGGAGCAGAATTTTCACAAATTTTTCGGAGGCGAGATACGCCCTCAAAATCAACAATTTTCGCTAAGTGAGACACAAAAAGTTTTCACAAGACAAAAAAGTTCTCAGTTCGCCGTTATGTTGACTCGACCACGCCTACCAATAACGACTAACGATAAACACAATTTGCTCACTGAATGAGCAACAACTTAAAGCCGCCGAAAGCAAACGGAACTGCCCCAGAGCTATACGAATTTTACTGACAAAAATTGAAACACAATAAATCACACACAGCTCAAAAACCAATTCCGCCCACCTCGGTCGACTTCACTCAAAGTTGCTTTTTTTTGGGGCTCAAAGTCAAAACAAAAATTTTCGCTACTGTGGGCAAGCGAACCCGCCTCCCACAAACAGCGAATACAAAATTTGTTTGTACAACGAACACACAAAAAACTCGCCAAGGAAAGCGAAGATGCCACACTGCTGGACAACAATTTACTAAATAAATAAATAGAAGCAATAAATTGCTGCCCAGCTGAGCAACAAAAATGACTTACCCCGGCGAATTCTTCAATTTTTCCTTCTTTAGACAGAGCCGAAACCCATGTCTATCTTCGTTAACGGCAAGTAGCCAGTCTGACGCACATGCGCAGTGAGCAAACCGGAAGTAAGCTAGCTACTTACCACACAGCCACTCCTTGACCAATATTTTTCAAGTAATGAACAATTTACATCAAAACAATGATATAATATGTCGACTTAGAACTTATTGCAAATCTTCATGATAAATAACATTTTTTGTCTTCCCATTCGGGGGTCAGTACAATTTTTTTCTGTCTAACCTCTTTCTTTCTCCCTCTCTCTTTTTCTCTCTCTCTCTCTCTCTCTCTCTCTCTCTCTCGTTCTGTTGATTGTTTTCAACCATCACTATCACCAGTACCACCGCCATCGCCGCCACAACTGCCATACACACACCATTCAGACTTCTGACGCCATCACCATCAGTAACTTTGACTCCACCCACCTTCCCCTCCACCACCACTGTCTATCACATCCCTTACTATCACCGTCATGCTTGACCGCCTCAGCTACCATCACCACCACCATCATCATCACCGTCACCTCCGCCTCGATCTGTGTGCGTGTGCGCGTGTGTGTATATGTGTGTGTGTGTTTGTGTGTGTGTGTGTGTGTGTGTGTGTGTGTGGTAACGATTTTCTGCATAGTTCTCGTCGTCCAAATTCCACTTCAAGATATTGATTACAACGTAATTTTTTTTTTCACATACGTTTAACCGGAATACATGAAATGCTGCTACTTTGTACAAATCATGTGCAATCGATTAATAAGTGCCTCAAAAAAATGTTATTTAATTTGTGCCGGCACCTTGGGTTCTTTTAGCAAAATCTATTCTGATTTAAGCATTCAGTCTAGGTACAGATATCTGGCTTGAAATTATCATTCCTTCCTTTCTTCTGCAAATCTCCGAAGCCCTTCTGTCTTGAATGAATATCTATCAATCTATCTAGCTGTCTATATATATATATATATATATATATATATATATATATATATATATATATATATATATGTATGTATGTATGTATGTATGTATGTGTGCGTGTGTGTATGTGTGTGTGTATGTATGTATATATATATATATATATATATATATATATATATATATATATATATATATATATATATCTGTAATATAATATGTGACAATTATTCGGTTGCCATGATAAAACTCCGAGTTTCAGATGTCGGGGTGGAAACCTGCACCGGCATCTCTTCAGTCATCGAGGCAATTAAAATATGCTATAATTTTAATTGTCTCGATGACTGAAGAGATGCCGGTGCAGGTTTCCGTCCCAACATCCTAAACTCGAAGTTTTATCATGACAACCGAATAATTGTCAC
Source organism: Octopus bimaculoides (assembly GCF_046866305.1). NCBI lineage: Eukaryota > Metazoa > Mollusca > Cephalopoda > Octopoda > Octopodidae > Octopus > Octopus bimaculoides. Next base: position 75,156,047 of record NC_142934.1, on the reverse strand, counting down.
ATATTATATTACAAATAAATTCCTCTATTTACATAATATCGAGGTCTCTTTCATTCTTTTGTTGTCTTACCATCACTATTAATATATATATATATATATATATATATATATATATATATATATATATGACATATACCTGCAGCGTTTTCTCCTGGAGCAAATTGTGATTATTTTTTTCCCTTTTTTATTGTGATTTTATTTGTGTTCATTGCTGTAAAGATAGACCGATAGTGCTTGCAATCAATATTCAGATTTCTAACAATTTTCACAAATTCTGAACCAACAAATGCTTCTCTACGCCAGTTATTCCTTAAATGAAATTTTACCAACGCAACAAAAGAAACTATACATTGGATAGTAATGTCTTTTGATAGCAATCAATATATTTAGATAAAATTTGTGACGGTCACGATTAGAATTTCCTTCCTTGTTGGATTGCAGAGTCACAGTTGACCTGAAGGATTAACGATGTCACTTGCTGGAGCTTAGAATTAAGCTACCGTCGTAGGGGGGGGGGTCGTCAAAATAGAGGAAATCATATATAACATAACATATGACGAAGTAAATCTGAAATAAAGACAAGAATTAGAAATAGAGGAATAGACAGGTTTGAACCCTGCTACTGTTTGTTGGTTAACTGAGATACGATCTACCTGTATATTGACGGTAACCTCTCTGTTCACTTCATGCTTTTCATAAATGTGTTCGAGACGAATGAGGATGTTGTTCTGGTCGTATTCCTCAAGGGTCAGCAAATGGATCTGGGGTGGCAGGGATACTTTCAAAGCAGACATCTGAATACGGATGAGGGAAAAAAGAAAGAAGAAAAATAGAATAAAGCAACTGAAAAATTATTATGAATTCCTCAGACTATTTTTCAATGAAGCGAGCAGGAAGTTGATGTGACGTTCGTGACTTATACTCATACGTACGTAAAAATAATCTTCTTCTTATATTGATGTAGTTGAGAGTAGATGAGTACTGGATAACCATCTCAGAGGAGATGTTTCGTGTCCAACCACCAGCATTGGGCTGAGTCCATGATCATAATACTTAACTATCAATAATCCATTTATCCCAGGTACAAAAGCGTATTGTAGTTCACTGAACAATGTCTGTGATCAAGACATTTATCAACAACACCATATACCTAAATGTACGTAGGTAACACAGTGTGATATAGTTCACTCTACTGTGTTTATGACCAAGACATTTAACTGTCAAGAAATCCATTTAGCATGACTGTTAGAAAGAAGCAGTGTGGTATAGTTCACTGTACACATTCAATAAGTAAAAGAAAACTTAACCATCAACAGCCCAATCTAGCTAGATTAGTTATAAGCAGGTACCATAGTGACATATAGTATACTGCACTATGTGCATGACAAACACGGTTAGTAGTCAACAACACAATTATCTTTCTGCATAGTGAGATCTTGTTCACTGTGGTATGGCCAAGACACATAATACTCAACAACACAGCCTATCTAGCCGCATGTAGGCACCGCAGAACCACATCATGGAATAATTCACCAATCTAAGACGTGCCGTTGAGGTAACGGCAATGTGGTCTCTCGATCTGCTAAAAATAACAGCCAAACCTCCTTCTCTACTGTCATAAAAAAAAGGATACATAGAAAATATAAGCCAGATGTACAAAAGTACTAACTGGCCCTAACTCGAATACCTTCGGCCACAGGTCTGCCCGGTTGGAGTTGAATTAAAACTTAAACAAAACAACAATATCCGTATGCAGACCTTTACGTTCAAGAATTTGGCTGTAGTAGGCCAGCCCCTTATCTAGAGAGAAGGTTCTGTCTCATTTACGCAGACTACTTCATAAATAGAATTAACACCAGCCACATGGACTTTATCACCCGCGCGCGCGGAGATTTTCAGTTTAAATGTTTCTGTTGTCGAAGACTTATCGTTTTGTCAATGGACCCTGAAATTGTTCACAAACAGCAGCAGTAAATTTTCTTCAGCTGAATACACGTCATTGATAGGTTAAAATTACCCGAATTTGACAACTTTAACACGAGATAACTCCTAAAATACAAAATTTTGCCAAAAAAGTTAAGAGTCAACCCTGTTCTACATGACATTCTACCAGTATCCGAAGTTTCAAAGTGTTTAGTTTTAAAAAAATTAATAAAAAAATCTGTACGTTAAATTGAATAGATCCCACATGCATACATACATACATACATACATACATACATACAAGTATACAGATGCACACACACATACAAACATATGCACACACATATATAAACACACATTCGGGTATATTTGTGAGAGAACATACTGGCAAGCTAAGCCATCCGTATTGTTTAGCGTTGAAAAAACATCGGAATAAAGAGAAAAAAGAATAACCAAACGTTAAGCATTTTATGGAGCGAGACACTTCTACATGGAAGCATATTTTATTTTGTTTTTTTTTTTTCTTTTTCCTCATAGAGCTTTAGAAGTTTAGAAATCGAAAGAAGAGAAAATTCTTAAAGTCTACATCCTGTTTTAAAGAAGACACTAAAGAAGAAATAAAGAATCAAATTAAAAAGAGAGGAAACGGGTAAGATTAAATTAAGAACGGCTAGGTTTGTCAGCTAATGGTTCTGTGAAATCTGAAGAATACACTAAAGAATTTCTGCAGAGATAAAGTGATGAATGTATAAACTTCGTAAAGTTGATAAATTCGTGAGCATTGGCGAGAGATAGAGGTGTGTGTATGGGGAAGAAGATAGTGGGAAACGAGAGAGAAAGAGACGATAGGTTTTACACAATCCTGGATGACTTAGGGTTAAAAAAAAAACGCTATGCATGTACAGGATCAAGGAGTATATCTACGTGATTGTTCAATATGCCAGAAACAGTAGCCAAATATCCTTTAAATTGTACATTAAAAATGTACACGTTATATATATATATATATATATATATATATATATATATCATCATCATCATCATCATCTTCGTTTAACGTCCGCTTTCCATGCTAGCATGGGTTGGACGATTTGACTGAGTACTGGTGAAACCAGATGGCTACACCAGGCTCCAATCTGATTTGGCAGAGTTTCTACAGCTGGATGCCCTTCCTAACGCCAACCACTCAGAGAGTGTAGTGGGTGCTTTTACGTATCTGTGTGTGTGTGTGTGTGTGTGTGTGTGTGTGTGTGTTTGTCTCCTGATCACCGCTTGACAGTCAGTGTTGGTGTGTTTACATCCCCGTAACTTAGCGGTTGGTCAAAACAGTCCGATAGAATAAGTACTAGGCTTAAGAAATAAGACTTGGGGTCGAGAAGGAAACCTTTCAAGGCGGTGCTCCAGTATGGCCGCAGTTGATGACTGAACCAAATAAAAGAACGTGTATGTGTATTTGTCCCACACCATCGCTTGACAACCGGAGTTGGCTTGTTTTCGTCCACATAACTTAGCGGCTCGATAGAGACCGATAGGATAAGTACCAGTTTTTAAAAATAAGTACTGGGGTTGATTTGTTCGATTAAATCCTGCAAGGCGGTGTCCCAGCATGGCTGCAGTTCAAAGACTGAAGCAAGTAAAAGATAAAAAGACAAAAAAAAAATGAGAACAGCGGGAAAGAGAGCGAGGGCGATAAAAAAAAAGATGGAGAGACTGAAATAGTCGTTTCTTGTAGGATACTAGAAACACGTCATCAAAGAAATGATAAGAAGGCTGTGAAGAAAGAAAAAGATATGACAAGACGAAAAAGTTAGTGAGAGGTTAGCAGCGTAATGAACAGCTTGAAACTGAAGGGGGCAACGTGCGTTCTTCTTATGTGACCGATTGACCTACTAGAAATAGCATGTCAAGCCTCCATTAAATCATGCTCAGTCGTCTTAGAAAATGAAACATTTTGGATGAGTTCGATTCTCAGCGACGCGTTGTGTCCTTGAGGAAAAACACTTTATTACACGTGGCTCCAGTCCACTCAATTGGCAAAAATGAGTAGTACTTGTATTTCAAAGAGCCAACCTTGTCGTATCCTGTTTGACGCTGAATCTCCATCAGAACCACTTCAAGAGTACGCGTGTCTGTGGAGTGCTCACCCATATGTGTGTTAATTTCATGAGCAGGCTCAACTGGAACCCTTGCCGTCGTGACCGAGGGAGTGCCAATAATTATTGCCTATAGTAGAAAGGATCATAATCTTAGAATTTTTTTGATGCACGACTGGTACTTATTATATCGACACCGAAAGGATGAAAGGATAAAAGTCAACCACAGCAGAATTTGAACTCAGAAAGTAAATACGGATGAAATGCCGGCAAGCATTTTGTCCGGGATACTAACAATTCTGCCAGTTTGCCACCTTCATACGCTACGCTAATAATAACTTTTTCTACTATAGACACAAGGCCTGAAATTTTTGGGGAGTGGATAGTCAATTACATCGACCCCAGTGTAAAGATTTTGCTAGCTTGCCGCATTTATGAGCTAATAATGATAATAATCTTTTCTACTTAAGGCATAAGGCCTGAAATTTTAGGTGAGCGAGGTAGTCGATTACATCGACTCCAGTGTTTCACTGGTACTTATTTTATCGATCCCGAATAGACGTAAGGCAAAGTCGATCCCGGCGGAATTTGAACTCAGAATGTAAAGACGGACGAAATGCCGCTAAGCATTTTTTTACCCGGTGCTGTAACGATCCTGCAAGTTTGCCGCCTTTGTGAGCTAATAATAATAATAATAATAATAATAATAATAATAATAATAATAATAATTATAATAACAACAACAATAATCCTTTCTGCTGGAAGCACAAGGCTTCAAATTTGGGGGAAGGGATTAAGTCGATTACATTGACCCCAGTACGTAGCTGCTACATAATTTATCAACCCCGAAAGGATGAAAGACAAAGTCGACCTCGACGGAATTTGAACTCAGAATGTAGCGACAGACGAAATACTGCTAAGCATTTCGCCCGGCGTGCTAACGTTTCTGCCAGCTCGCCGCCTTACTACTACTACTACTTCTCCTCCTCCTCCTCCTCCTCCTACTACTACTACTACTAATAATAATAATAATAATAATAATAATAATAATAATAATAATAATAAGGATGATGATGATGATGATGATGATGATTTGTTGTCGCTTACGACGTCGAGGGTTCCAGTCGATCCGATCAACGGAACAGCCTGCTCGTGAAATTAACGTGCAAGTGGCTGAGCACTCCACAGACACGTGTACCCTTAACGTAGTTCTCGGGGATATTCAGCATGACACGTGACAAGGCTGACCCTTTGAATTACAGGCACAGCAGAAACAGGAAGTAAGAGTGAGAGAAAGTTGTGGTGAAAGAGTACAGCAGGGTTCGCCACCATCCCCTGTCGGAGCCTCGTGGAGCTTTAGGTGTTTTCGTTCAATAAACACTCACAACGCCCGGTCTGGGAATCGAAACTGCGATCCTATGACCGCGTGTCCGCTGCCCTAACCACTGGGTCATCGCGCCTCCACTATAATAATGATAATAATAATAATAATAATAATAATAACAACAACAACAGCAACAATGAGCTTATTTTATATAGTGTCATGGTACACTACAGTTTGTCGGCAATGTAAAAGAGGAGGAAAAAGCGACAGTAGTCAATCAAAAGAAAACAGCAATGACACTAATGGGACTTTACATGCCAGTAATCAAAATTATAAATATGTATTTTTTTTTTAATTATTTTGAAAATTTGATTATAAAAAATTACGAAGTTCTGAACCATGAAAGATAACTTTTTTGCTATTTAGCAAATCATATTCCTCTACTCTCAACATTACAGGAATACACAACTTTTTATTTATATATGTTCCTATATTAACTAACAGATGCCAGCAAGGGGCTAAATTTAGGGTTTAGGGTTACATTTAGGATTAGAGTTAGGTTTAAGGTTAGCGTTAGAGTTAGGATTTAGGGTTTAGTGTTAGTACAGCGCATCGCAAAATTTCGTAGTAATGTTGTTTTCTTTTATTGTTATTCATTAAATAATGATTTCAAATTTTAGTTCAAGGCTATCAATTTCACTGGAAGGGGTCAGTTGATTAAATCGACCCTAGTGCTCAACTGTACTTATTTTATCGACCCCGAAATGATGAGAGGCAAAGTCGACCCCGATGCCATTTGAACTCGGAACGTAAAGTCGGAAGAAATGCCACTAAGCATTTTCCCGGAGCGGTACCGATTCTGCCAGCCCTCCGCCTAGTCTTTCATTAAATATTGTCAACTATAACGGTTTTATACGTTTTATATTAATTTCTCAAAAAATGTTGTTGCATTTGTCGCAGACGCTTTTCGAAATTGGGAAAAAATGGCCAAGGCACTTTCCATATTGCAATAGTGTTATCAGAATAGATTAATCTCATTGACTAAAATTACAAAGTTTTAATCTTTAAAGGTTCGTTAAATTTTTCATTATTAATTTCTCGAAAATACAGTTGTGATTTTTGTAATTGGCATGCAAAACTACATCTGTATAGAAATTTTCAATAATATCAGTCACTGTGCGCCAAACGATAAAGATCCTCAACAAGCTAACGAAATAAATAAAACAGAAGGAAAGACAAGAAAAAAAACATGAATGACTAAATAAACAAATAAATAAGATTATACTAAAACGAATAGAGAACGAAAATAAAATAAAGAGAACGTGAGAAAAAGTAGAAAAGAGGGAGAGAAAGAAAGAAAGAAAGAAAGGAAAAATAATAAAACTAAGAAAATGGCGAAGAAATAAATGCAAGTGAGATTGAATTAGATCATGAAGCGACACCTAGTTGTGACCTGCCTGCATTTCAGGTCATGACATTCTTTGGTAAAGGATAATAGTTTGGCTGTTCTGATTGTGGTGGTGAAGGTGGGATGGAAATCACGTTCCAAACACGAAATGGGGAAAATTAAAAGCAGAGGTTGACGTTTAATAACGTTGTATTTTTCTTTTTCTTTTGTACTTTATCAGCAGAGCTTCTTTATATGACTAGGACCTCTCTATCGCTCTCCTTCTATGCACGCGCACACATACACACACATATATACATACATATATACAAATATGTATACGCATACACACACACACACATATATATATTATATAAGTGCTAGCATGCTATCTTAAAGGTAGTATTTGGCAATGAGATTATTTAGTGTATACTTTTGTATAAACCCAAGGAGATAAATAGCGAAACACACCAAAACAAAAGAAAAATGATAAGGAAGCCTTCAGCATTACTAACGTAGGAGATTCCTTGCTCCATGGGAAGCTTTCGTCCTTCAGTGTTTATCATACATATCACGGAGAATTTTCCCCCTACGCATTTACATAACATATGGTCGTTTGCTTGTGCACAGAGTAAGCATAGTTGCCAACGTTACCTTTCATATATATATGAATGTGTACATACACACACATATATATATATATATATATATATATATATATATATATATATATATATATATATATATATATATATATATATATATATAAATGAAATATTCAAACACTGAGATTTGAAGTTAGATGTCACTATTGTTCATATCATCTGTGGATAAATTCAAAATTTGATGATATCACCAGTAGTAGCATGGGTGGAACGCAGTTGTGATACCTTTAAGGAGCTATGAAATATAAATTTGCACGAAGCGTAATGATGCTTAATGAGCATCTACCTGCTAGAAATAAGAGCTAAGTCTTAAATAATCCACCGTAGCGCACCAATATAACAGAGAAAAACAGTATGCGAGGAAAACAGAAAGAATTAAAACATTTAACAGCACAAATAAAAATATTATGCAATTAGGGATATCCACAAACTAGGTTTCGGCTTTTGGTTATTCAACCTTGAGCCTCGTCAGTGTGGACTACCAGTTTAAATCCATGACTGTTCACGTTAGTCTCTGACTGTGCAACTGGTTTTGTTTTGCGCCAAAATCAGAGCACATGGTGCGTAAAAATATATAAATGAAATATTCAAACACTGAGATTTCAAGTTAGATGTCACTACTGTTCATATCATCTGTGGATAAATTCAAAATTTGATGATATCACCAGTAGTAGTATGGGTGGAACGCAGTTATGATAGCTTTAAGGAGCTATGAAATATAAATATATATATATATATATATATATATATATATATATATATATATAAGATCGTGGGTAAGGCCAAAACAATGCGAAGTAAATGCAAGGTAAATCACGAGAAAACAATTATGTGAATTAACGTAGACTAACCTTATATTCAGTATTTCGGGCTTATGACTCCATTTTCAAGAAATTGACGAATGGTGCCGATGTGTGAGTGTGTGGACACTCCAGACGCGCTCGCACACGCGCACATCGGCACCATTCGTCAGTTTCTTGAAAATGCGGTCATAACCCCGAAATATTGAATATAAGGTAAGTCGACGTTAATTCACATATTTGTTTTCTTGTGATTTACCTTGCATTGTTTTGGCCTTACCCACGATCTTTTATACAATATATTCTACACAATGCTTCATAGTAATTATTCCATCATATATATATATATATATATATATATATATATATATATATATATATATATATATATATATATATATATATATATATATATATATATATATATATATATATATAATGGAATAATTACTATATATATATATAGTACACACTTCTTGATTGTTTACCATTTATTTTTCTATGCTTTTCCACCGGCTGTTTTGCTTGTCTGTTTTTAGTCATTGCAACGTCTGCCCCCTCAACTCCCGTAATAGACTACTGCACTTTTCGTCCCACACTTTCCGGATATATTTCCGTTCCACACTATTTAGATACGTAAATGCGATGATGCATTTTTTTTATTTATGGTCTATCTAAACAGTTTGTAAGCTTGTTTTCTTCTTTGTTCCTTTTTCTACATATCTTTTACCTTTTTTGTTTTTACTTGCTTTAGTCATTAGACTGTGGCCATGCTGGGGCACCGCCTTTTAGTCGAATGAATCGACCCCAGTATATATTTTTTGTTAAATCTTGAGTTTCCGTATATATTTAAGACTGCAGACTGTTGTGATATGACGCTGCCATATCTAGCAGACTGAATGATCAAGAAAACGTGTCGGCAATGGCGTAAGTTACATTAACGCTTGCTCCATTATCTTGGAACACATTGGTGTTGCAAGGTAAAGACCGAGAAAAGACCTGTTGTTAAATGTAGCAATATTGCACAGATGTTTTTGGTTCTGCTGAGACCATATCAGGAACTGTTCAGAATGTAAGATGTCACAGAATAAGTTTATGTCTATACCACAGACCCTGGTCGACAGCATTTCTATATTACAGCACTCCAATAAGAGTCGGGGTGGAGATTTATATGTCGTCACTAGATTTGCTAGAAACAAAAACCAAATCCCCCTGACTTATCTATTAAGCAATGCACGGTAAGTAGTAAGGGTGCCGAAGGAAGGAAATACATAGGCGTTTATGGGTTTTTCTTTCATCACTGGATTTACTATGACACAAAAGGTAAAGGATTACAGTTATGTTTATTTTTACTGAATATAAGTAATAAACCTGCATTTTTTTCCTGTTACCGTAGTTAGAGATCTATCTTTTATCTTCTACTTGTTTCAGCCATTAGACTGCGGCCATGCTGCGGCACCACTTTGGGAAATTTTTTAGTCCAATGAATCGATCCCAGGATTTAATTTTTAAGCCTGGTGCTTATTCTATCATTCTCTTTTGCTGAATCGCTAAGTTACTAGGACGTAAACATACCAGCACCGGTTGTCAAGCGGTGGTGGGGAGGACAAAGAAAGACACAAACACACACACAAAAGAAATCCGTCGAGCATATACATATATATATATATATATATATATATATATATATATATATATATATATATATATATACGACAGGCTTCTTTCAGTTTCTAAATCCACTCACAAGGCTTTGGTCGGCTCGAGTCTATAGTAGAAGACACTTCCCTAAGGTGCCATGCAGTGGGACTGAACCCAGGACCATGTAGTTGGGAAGCAAGTTTAGTATTAAATAAATTAAATGTAAAAAAAAAAAAGACTCCAAAGATTAGATGGCATATAATTGCCGGTATATCTGACCTACAGGATGATCTGACATAAAATCTATTATTTTACGTTCAGTAGTTGTTACGATTAATGTCGCGTCATATTTATTTTCCACTTCGTCTTGCTACTTTTTCAATCAATTCTATATCGACTAGTAATAATTTATACATTCACATTGACTAAAAGATGCGTAAATGCGATGAGCAGCAATGCATTTTTTATGGTTTATTTAAACAATTTGTAAGCTTGCTGTTTTTTGTTTTGTTTTTGTTCAGTTTTTATTTTTTTAAACTTTTTTCAATCATTAGACTACGGCCATGCTGAGCACCGCCTTTTAGTCGAATGAATCGACCCCAGTACTTACTTTCTTCTTAAGCCTGGTACTTATTTTATCGGTCTAATTTTTGCCGAACCGCTAAGATACGGGGACGTAAACACACCATCACCGATTGTCAAGCGGCGGTGGGGGGCAAACCCAGACACGAAGACACACACTCACATATAGATATATACATATATATACGATGGGCTTCTTTCTGTTTCTGTCAACCAAATTCACTCACAAGACTTTGGTCGTCCCGGAGCTATAGTAGAAGACACTTGCCCAAGGTATCACGCAAATCTTTTTTTGTTTTGCTTCGTTTATTTCCTAAACCGTATTATTCCTTTCTATTTCCGCATGCAGTTTTCCAGTACTAGAAAAGTTAAAGGTAAATTATCATGTTTTACTCAGAGTATCAGTTTGCCATAATCAGGCCCTTTCTAATGTCTTCAAGAAAACAAGAACAACACCATAACAACGACAGCATCAACAACAACAACAACAAATCGCCATTATTCTTAACAATAACATCACAACTATTAGCTGCACATATTCTTGTTCATCGTCGTCATCATCAACGCTGTCGTCGTCGTCGTCGTCGTCGTCGTCGTCGTCGTCGTCGTCGTCGTCGTCGACATCATTGTCATCATCATCATCATCATTATCAACAACAACAAAAAAACGACGACAATGTTGCAACTACATTCCTTTTCCTCCAGCTTTTCCACTTCTCCCTCCACGTCCTCCTCCTCCTCCTCCTCCTCACTGTCACCATCCTCATCCTCATCCTCCCCCCTCCTCCTCCTCCTCCTCCTCATCATCATCATCATCAACGACCTCAATATTATACCGACACCGCCACTAAACGTTTCCGCCATTGTTTTTCAATCTGTCCATTCAATATCGATTTCCACCAGTGACCATTGGAAAATGCTTTTTACTTTTTTATTTTTATTTTTAATGGTCATCCAATTACCATAGCAACACTTAGTCTGCCCGTCTATTGTCCAGCTCAGCTGTTGCTATACTATTAACGTCCCTCGTTTACATAGGACTTTCTATTATATTTCATTTTATTTTATTTCTTAATTCTATTTCTTCACATTATTGTTGACGTCCTTTTGTTGTTGGTCATTATGTGTTTCCAACAGCTTCATGCGAGCTTTCAGCTACGCCACCAGATGCACCTCTTTCATTACTGAGCTGTGTACAGCAATGTCTTTTCTTTTTTCTTTTACATTTGTCTTTGTATGCTGGCCTTCATTATTTGTTGTTACTGCCGTTGTTGTGTTGTTCAGTAAATGTTAACGTCGGTGGTGACAATTTTATTTAGTGCTGAGTGTGTTTAGTACATGTTGTACATGTAATGCGTTGTACCAGTTGGTGGTTGTGCAGTGTATGTTCTGTGTTGCTGAGTGGCTGCTATTGCTGCTGCAGTTGTTACTGTTACTGCTGTTGCTACTGCTATTGTTGTTGTTGCTGTTGTTGTTTAATCAAAGCCAGCTCTGATTGAGCACATCCACGGCCTATGATCAAAGGTATTCAAGCCATTAGCATTTTCATTTTATTTTATTTTATTTTCGAAAATAGGCGTAGGAGTGGCTGTGTAGTAAGTAGCTTGCTTACCAACCACATGGTTCCGGGTTCAGTCCCACTGCGTGACACCTTGGGCAAGTATCTTCTACTATAGCCTCGGGCTGACCAAAGCCTTGTGAGTGGATTTGGTAGATGGAAACTGAAAGAAGCCCGCATATATATATATATATATATACATATACATATATATATATATATATATATATATATATATATATATATATATATATATATATATATGTATGTATGTATGTGTGTGCATGTGTTTGTGTGTCTGTGTATGTCCCCCCAACATCGCTTGACAACCGATGCTGGTGTGTTTACGTCTCCGTAACTTAGCGATTCAGCAAAAGAAACCGATAGAATAAGTACTAGGCTTACAAAGAATAAGTCCTGGGGTCGATTTGCTCGACTAAAGGCGGTGCTCCAGCATGGCCACAGTCAAATGACTGAAACAAGTAAAAGAGTAGAATAGTATGTCTTTTCCAAAATTATTCGATGTGTTCCTTTTATTTCTGAGACGGTAGTTTGCGATTTGAGTGAGATTTGGTAATTACTTCTAACAGGTTGAGTGGCCACATAGAAACTCCCTTACCAACTCGAACTTCCTTATGTATTATTGGATGTTAAGCTATACAAAACATGAATTTGTATGCAATTATTACTAATATTGTTTGTTTTCTTTACATCAACAGTTAATCACTATATCATCCATCCTATTTCTTTATTGCCCACAAGGGGCTAAACATAGAAGGGACAATCAGGGACAGACAAAGGGGTTACGTCGATTACATCGACTCCAGTGCGTAACTGGTACTTAATTTATCGACCCCGAAAGGATGAAAGGCAAAGTCGACCTCGGCGGAATTTGAACTCAGAACGTAACGGCAGACGAAATACCGCTAAGCATTTCGCCCGGCGTGCTAACGTTTCTGCCAGCTCGCCGCCCTTACTACAATCACTATATCATCCATCCATCCATCCATCCATCGTGGGGATAGAGTACTCAAGTACCTCGTCGATAAGATCCTATAAGAAGTAACTGTCATTATACTTTGCGGCTGGATTCCCAATAGTGATCACTTGAGGCTATGAATACTATCCAACCATCTCATTCATGGTCTACCCATAAGTCTCCCGCTGGCTGCCTTGGCTTGAAGAATCCATCTTCCGATTCTTCCCTGAAACATTCTAATCATATGAACATGGTACCAGGCTGTGACCTCACAATGTGGAGAAGTAACGGCTTGTCCTGGTGAGATTCCCTGGTCTTCGAGTTATATATTTTGTCGGGAGATTCTTCGGCGGAGCCCCATTTCAGCCGCTTGTTTAGATATTACTACGATATCTCTGGTGTCAAAAGTTTCATATTACATCTTGTTACTGTTGACTATATTATTCCATCGCAGTTGTCATTTATTTACTGCTATATCATAGTTTACTACAGTCACATCATTGTTGCTCTTTGTTTACTATCATAACACACATGACTAATGTCAAATTATAGTTGTCATCTGTTTATTGACATCAGAATTGACTTTGGTGACGTGATAGTAAGCAATTTGCTTACAATGTCACATTTTATCCATAGTCAATTGTTATAAATCTCCACTCCGGTACACGCAATTGAATCATTATTTAATTAAGACAGCCATGCATGTATCATACTCAGTGTATGCACACCGCCAATCACCCAGTTATTACAGTATTCGTCCTGAGGTAATAAATATCTCTTATGGACTTGCTGTGTTAAAAACACAATATATATCAGAGATGAAAATTTGTTCCAGCAGCGGCTAGCGAAAGCACCAGATGCTTTTAGTGGGGCGATATTTCGTTTCCTCTGATATTTATTGTGTTTTTAACATAGTAAGTCCAGGACAAAATACTACAGTAACTGTCTTATTGATAGCGTTTATATTTTAAGTATGATTTATAGATGGCTATTTTAAATGTCCATTGTTTCTGATAGTTTTCGTCTACTTACCGTTACATCGTATTTGTCATCTGTTATTACTCATATTAATACATGTCGATATACTCCTCGTAAACATATGATTGGTCTATCCGGGAGAAGAAAAAGTACAGAGTAAACAAACAAGTCGATATTCTGATACAGAAGGGATTGACTCACCTCAAGGTTCAATTTGGATCGTCTGTTCCGGTTTATTTTGGCAAATGATAGAATTGGCTCTTTGTAGATGTCCAGGGCTTCTTGTCTGTGGAAATGTGTCGACTCTTCTACTCCATCAAATAACAGCCAATGTTTTCCTGTAACAATGAAATAGAGTAAACAGCAGTTACTACCACATTTAAAAGGACATATCACATTTGAGTTTTCATTTTAACAACCACAAGAATAGAAACTATAATGAGTAATGTATGCAAAGATGCATTCTCGCAAATAGGACTGTCACATAAAATGATCTATGATTATAACCGTTATATGCATATTTTACTTGTTTCAGTCATAGGACTCTGTTCATAATAGGGAACTCCTTTCAAGGGTTAAGTCGAAGAAATCGCTCCTCGTATTTATTATTTTTTTAAAAGTCTCATACTTATTCTATCGTTTCCTTATGCCGAATCGCTAAATTACAGGGGCATAAACAAACCAACACGGTTGTCAAGCGGCAGATGGTGGAGGAGACAACCACACACATATATACAACGGGATTCCACACAGTTTCCATCTACTAAATTCACTCGGTCGGTCCTAGTAGAAAACACTTGTCCAAGGTGCTGCACAGTGAGACCGGACTCGCAACCACGTGGTTGCAAAGCGTGTTTCTTAATCACATAGTTATACCCATGTATTTTATACATTGCAAATTGAGTTGCTAGAGCGTCGGATAAAATTCCTTCCGGCTCTCTGCACTTCATGTTCAAACTTCAAGATAAAATTTTGCCTTTCTTCATTTTAGGATCGTTAAATAAAAAGTGGATTGACAGAATTGTTAGGACGTCAGATGGGATGCTTTCAAAAACTATTCTGGCTCTTTGCGTTCTGACGTCAACATTTGCATAAATTTGCGATGAAACTGATGATACTGATACTAAGGTTTATCGATCCTAGCCTTTCCCTTGACAAATATCAGTGGTATAGACAGAGAAAACTTGCATGTATGGACAACTCTAGGTCTAATAAGAACGACTGGAATCTCATATCAATTTCTTCAGTAAATCTATACATTTTCTGCAGCAGTGTTTCTAGTTGTTTGCCATCTGCAGTATACAAGAGACTGTTAAGATACAAATGATAGTTGATTGTCCTCATTTAAGATTTATATCTGCGTCCGGTCTCATTTAACATTACGATTGAAGATACTAGTACTAGGCACAAGTGAAGAAAAAAGATACTGGAATATTTTCTATGGAATATTTTCTAATCGAAATGGAGCAAATTCTTCACTCTTTTGTCTGCGTCCGTAAAATTGTTTGCTATATACTTATGACATGTTTATTATTGACTGCGTCTTATTCATGGTTAATGTTTCCATGATCCACATATGGAGAACAGTGCAAAAAACGTCTGGTAATACATCCATTCTATGTTCAGATCCTTCTTCTTCTTCTTAAGGCGGTGAGCTGGCAGAAACGTTAGCACGCCGGGCGAAATGTTTAGCGGTATTTCGTCTGCTGTTACGTTCTGAGTTCAAATTCCGCCGAGGTCGACTTTGCCTTCCATCCTTTCGGGGTCGATAAATTAAGTACCAGTTGCGTACTGAGGTTGATCTAATCAACTGACCCCCTCTCCCAAAAATTTCCGACCTTGTGCCTAGAGTAGAAAAGATCTTTCTTCTTCTTATAGTATTCAGTTTGACTTTTGGTGATTATTGTCGATTTTTACTGCCATATGAGGTTTTGCAGAATTCTTTCCCTTCTACTGGAAATAATTTTTTTTAATGATGGGTGTTTATCCTCTGCAGTATTATCGCATATAATGAATTGTATATTGCAGAAAAGAACGGTGTGATTCTGTAGTTTTTAGGCTTTGACAATTAAGATCACTTTTCCTCTCTCTGAACCAGTTATCTATCGACTTCATCAGTATTTTATTAAACGTTTCTAATAGTACCTTTAGTTCCCTCTCTTGGACAGTTTAACCAGAACTTTCGAGATTTTATAATTTTTTATTCTTGGCATCGTGTGGGCTACTTACGTTTCGAGTTCAACTCCTACTAAGGGCGATTTTGTCTATCATCCGGGTTCAATATAATAAATTAGAGGTGAAAGACTGGAAGTCGATCTAATAGAATAAGCCTCTTCGCTAAATTCTCTGGCGTTGTGCAGACAAAATCCTTAGAAGTATTTCTTCGGTTCTTTACGTTGAAAACCACCGAGGTTAACTTTGATCGACAAAATATAGCTTCAGTCAAATATTGGAATCCATGTCATCAACTATCCCTTCTCTTCAAAACTGAGGTCCTTGTGCCTAAATCAGAAACGGCTTCTATCATCATCATCATCATCGTCATCGTCGTCATCGTCGTCGTCATCATCATCATCATCATCATCATCATCATCATCGTCATCGTCACCGTCGTCGTCATCATCGTCATCATCATCGTCATCATCATCGTCGTCGTCGTCGTCGTCGTCGTCGTCGTCGTCGTCGTCGTCGTCGTCGTCATCATCATCATCATCATCATCATCATCATCATCATCATCATCATCATCATCATCATCATCATCATCATCACGGTCTTGGAACATAAGACTGGTTCATAAGATTCGTTTATATCACATTCCTTCTAAAACAAAAAAGTCTGTCAACTCTCTTCTGATCCCCCTAACTACAGCCGAAGCTTAACATATAAGAAGTAATATATAAGTGACCTATCACACTACAAGTGAGATGTTTTTGTAGTCCTAGATAAACCCTCATTGAGAAAACCGATGATCAAAGGCCTTACACCTGCGACTATACCGTCTTATTAGAAATATGCAGGACTGCAATAACCGATATGTCATTACTATTTTTAAAATAGCAGGTTGTGATTTGAGGGAAATTTAACTGATTTCTAAAAGGTCATATAACAGCATAGAGGTTTCATTGTTAGCCAATAAGGACTTGGTGCTATACAATGTAATACATTATCGATGAGTATGTTGCAGTGTTCTATGTAAAGGCAACAGGCAGCAGACACACAACTTACCTCGAACAATCAATCCCATTAAACCATCGGAAGTCTCATTTAGTGGTTCACCAACTCCAAGTCTATCGTCTTTGGTTGTTCGACGGTGAAGCTAAAATAAAGGAGTAAGTGTTTATTAAAATAAGTTTCATTTTCAAAATTGTATAAAATCTTAAAAGAGAATTTATTTTTTCTATGAAACGCTTGTTTCAAACTGATGACCATTCTGGTCCAGGCTCTGTTGATATCGCGAAGCAATGAAATCTCGAACATCAAGAAACGGTTGATATTTTGTGCGCATTCTCGTTCAATGACTGCCTTCCAATTCGTTGACTGTTGCCGGTCTTGCATTGTATCCCTTAAGTATCCCTCTAAAATGCCTTGTGATGTGAGGTCCAGTGACCACGCAGAGTATTCTACCGAAGCTCTTCCTCTATTCCAACTGTTTTCATGCAAGTGAATATGTTTAGTTTAGTGGTTAAAGTGTTAGATTTAAGAAAGTAATGTAACGAGTTTGTTTGTCGGACAGAGTAGTGTATACTTTTCCTTCAGCAAAGTACTTCATTTCATTTTACTCCAGTATATTTGGCTGGAAATGAGAACCAGCGGAATCTGGAAGCTATCCGTGTAACAAACTCGGATCCTGATCTGAGGTACGGATAATCTTGTACTCACCGCCTAAAATGTCCGGTTAAGCTCCGGCCTTGTGGGCCGGTAGACTCGAAATTTTTTTAACTACAACCATTGTACGAACAAAATTCTTTCTCCCTCCCACCCCTCTCTCTTTCGATATATATATATATATATATATATATATATATATATATATATATATATATATATATATATATATATACATATATTTAAGCGATGGTTTTTTTGGTAAGCAGTGTTGATTTTTACAATTCTGTAAATAATAATAATATCTTATAAGCTTAAAGCTTATAAGCGATCACCGTGTAATGACTAAGGAAAATAGTGTGATATTGGGGCATATAAGCCCTCGACGAAAAAAGTAGGGTTTTCCGCACGCTTGGGGCTTTGTTTTCGCGACAAGTGTGTACGGAAAACCCTACATTTTTCCGCATTAAGCATATAAAATATTAAACGAAGGATAATGCTAATAATATAGCCTAAACAGGATAAGCTACCCCTATTTTGCAGAAAAAAGTGTAGTCGGCCAGGCCAGGCCGCCCACACTTTTTTTCTGCAAAATAGGGGTAGCTTATCCTGTTCAGGCTATATTATTAGCATTATCGTGCGTTTGAGAATTTGCTTATGCTGTTCAGGCTATATTATTAGCATTATCCTGCGTTTGAGAATTTAAAATCACTTCTTTAACTTTCTAAGACATCTCAACACTTCTAGAAGAAAACTTCGTTTGTTTGTTTACGTTCATCGTAATTTGAATTTATATAAAATATTATTATTATTTACAGAATATATATATATTATCTCCCTCCCTCTCTCTCTCTCTCTCAGCAAGAAGGCGAAAAGGAGAAGGGCTTGAAGCATTAACTCTTGCACTTCACCACGTGGCAACTGAACTCATCAAACACTTCTACAATTTCGACCGCAATAGACTAAATGCTTGCAACACAGATCATCCTCATTTTCCTCTGATTCTGGGCTCTTGTATTGACTACGTACCAGAACCCACGATCACTGTCTCTAACGTGAGATTCAACTGCATGTTGGACCAATGCATTTACTTAGCCAACAAAGGAGTCTCTACGCTGTAGTTTAACCTTCAAGAAATGGCAACCACAACTTCCTCAAACCATTCCATACCACTTTAAAAATGGAACGAACACTTGAGACTGTTATCTCAGATACCTCTAAAAACAACACGGGGTGGTCATGGCTGGAGTGCCAGTGATCATAGGCCTGTATGGTTAGAGTTGACTTCAGGTTCAAGAACA
>NC_142934.1:75109490-75129490 GCF_046866305.1 Octopus bimaculoides | reverse complement strand
AGCATTTCAAAAATTAGAGTTTATCGAAAATTTTAAAATTTGGCACAATAATGTACTGTTCCAAGCTAAATTGCTGGAGTTGTTTCACTTTTTCCAGAAAAATGTTTTTAAAAAGATATAGAGGTTTAAAGTTTGATAATTTTCACCCAATCAGGAAACAGGATTTGGGGGCTGTGATTTTGTGCGTGATACCACGTCTTGTCAACTGTAAACAAAGCAAATAAATTTGGGGTGGGGAATTGAAATTAAAGATGGTTTTATTTCTTTTTTGCTGAATCGTAATCTCCGATATCGAAAACATAAATAAAACAAAACAAAACAAAAAATGCCTGGTTCAAAAGTTATAGGGTGGGGGGATTCCGAAGAAGTACCAAATTATCTTTTAGATACCTTTTTTAAAGCACTGTGGATAAATTCCAGCACTGATATCAGGCTTTCACTGAAACAAGTGAAAGAATTTATATATTGCAGAAGTGTGTTTTCGAAACACAGCACAAGCACAATATGTGCACACATGGAAATCCATGGATGTATACACTCGATTTTCGTGGGCGTGCATACAATGTGTACATGCATTGCACACACACACACACACGCACACACTCACACAAGCACACACTGAAATTCATATACACACATAAACGCACGAACACACGTCTTAACTGAGAAAAATCTTGCGCAAGAAATGAAATTCCCTTTCTATCTATTATTGCTTAATGATCTGAAACGTACGTACTAAATGCATTCAAAATATCATTACTTGGCTTCATTACGTGTACGTGTATTAATGTTTGCTTTTATGATAAGTTTTATATGATAGATCGCTGACCACTGCATTTAAATTTTTTTCTCCTTGTTTTTCTCCTTATTTCTTTCTGCGTTCCTTTCTGTTGAAGGGCGTAGCTCGAAACGTTAAAGACTTTCTCTATTCCCGAGCGTTAAAAAGTCTTTAACGTTTCGAGCTACGCCCTTCAACAGAAAGGAACGCAGAAAGAAATAAGGAGAAAAACAAGGAGAAAAAAATTTTAATGTAGTGGTCAGCGATCTATCATATAAAACTTATCATAAAAGCAAACATTATATATATATATATATATATATATATATATATATATATATATATATATATATATATATATATATACATATATATATATATATAAACAACCTACATACTTTCTGTGACAATTACTGTTGTCTGTCCCTTGGAACATTTAATTTGGAACTTACACAATAGGTAGGGGTCCGACAGTCCACTCTACTTCCAGAGTTTTGGCTCCTTGATACAGTCTGATCACCTGACTTGCCCAGTCGTTGTATATGAGGTGTACCTCCGTCACCAATTTACCCTGAAACATACAGAGATGACAATAGGCTTACAAATGGATAATGGTAGTGGTGGTAGTAATAGTGGCGGTTGTTGTTAGTAGTGGTGGTAGTAACTGTGTCAGTGTAGGTGGTGGGGGTATCTGAGGTGGTATTAAAGGAGTAGTGATAATGGTCGTATTAATAGTAGTAGTGGTGGAGAGGGTGGTGGTAGTGCTGATAGTGGTTGTAGTGGTAGTAGGGGGGGGTTGTGTGATTATTATGGGGTGAGTGGCCGTTGTTTTTGTTGGTGGTGGTGGTGGTGGTAGTGGTGGTGGTGGTGGTGGTGGTGGTGGTAGTGGTGGTGATAGTGGTAGTAGTGGTCGTCGTAGTGGCAGTGGTGTGTTGGTGATAGTGTTATATTGCCACAAGGCTACACCTTGTGGAAGAGATAGCAGTCAGTTCAGTTGACCAAGGAAAGATGAAAGTTGACTTTCGGTGGGATTTGAACTCACAACTTAAACGGAAGTAAGCGAATATGAGAATATACAGGCATTTAAGCTCTTTCTCTTATTTTCACATTCGATACTCCACCAAGAATTTTCTATATCATCGTTCGAACTGCTCAACGTTGTACCCCAACCTTCAATATACTATTTATACATTAATCTATAGCTACAATGTGGTACCTATATAAGATACGTAGACAGGACTGTTGAGTGTTAAGATATTTGGACCAGGATATAATCCAAGAACAGCCACAGGATAAACAGTTCGAACTGTTCGGTTGGATGCCCAGTAATTATTCACCACAGTAACTTATTAGCCCTATGTAAACAGGTGGTATTTTAACTTACTCTTAATATATAACCCTTTGCATGATTAAAAGTTTCCGGATTCTGCTGTTCGGGACGGAATATATACGCTCCAGACGGTTGTGTATAGTCTACTGAAGAACGATAGTACTTGAGACTTTGTGTGAACGGACGTTTAATATTTTTAACTTTGTTGGTAATTGTCAATGGGACGCCAGTATTATCGTCAAACTCCAGTCTTATAAACTGAAATAGAAATGCAAAACACATTATATACATATATATACATATAAACATATACATACAAACATTTATACACAAACATCTATACACAAACATATATATATATATATATATATATATATATATATATATATATATATATATATGAAACAGAACAGATTAATCATATCTTAATACGTTTCCGAATATTTTTGCTTGTATAATGTCATGGAACTTCTCTACTTCACCCTTCGAATAATTAGCAACGTGAAACTCACAGATACAATTCAAGAAGCTTCAGCTTTAAATTCCTGCACTCTATATTTTATATATTGACAACTTTTCCATATTTGCAAGTAAATATTCATCCATTTTATTTAATTTGCCGATCACTGTTCATAGAGTTACAATATCTGAAAATGGAGGAGCAGCTCCTGAACTCCTCCGCAAAGAATGTCCGAGTACCATTCGAAAATAATTAAATGTCTAATTGAAGAAAGGAAAACAAAGTCTTAATAAAGAAGATGAAATGAGTGTCACTAAAGACATGAAAACGTTGCCCATTTTTACATGTAAATAAATATATTACTGTTCTGTGCATGAAAACTGAATGAATGTGTAACACATTTCTAGCAATTTTTATGGGGAAGCAGCCAATCGAATTTTGATCTATTGGTGAAATTTTGCTTATATATTAACACGTTGCTTACTCATTTTAGTCGTTTGATTAAATCTAGTTCTTAGCCGTTTTACTTCCTGGATATGAAGTCAGTCTGTTATCTTCCTTGAAATGTATACTGAAACAAGTAAAGCTAACACTTTTGATCCTGCTGATAATCGAATTTCTAAAGTTTCGTACACTAATCCAAATAATTGAAATTTTCGTTTCCAGCCTCTCAGCAAAAACAACTGAGTAAATGACACATACAATGATAGAACATAAAACATTATATTACCTCGTTTTCTACGACGTTGTTGGAGAATGTGTTATTCGTTGGTAGAAGGTCATTAAGGTCTGAAATACAAAACAGCTATCAGTCACATCAGACATATAACTTCATCCATCTGATATTATGCTATTCCATGATATATCAGATATCATACATGTTATTCAAACATTATTATAACGTACCTCATCAAATATAAAATTTTCTATCATTTCATAATAAACAATCTTTCATAATAACAATCTTTCTTACAATACATCAGATATCAAGCATCCTGTTATCTCATAATATATTAAACAGACTCTTTTCTATCCCATAACACATTAAATACAAAAAAACGTGATTGAAAACCTCATCAAACATAAAATATGTTATTTTGTTACACATCAGTTAGTAAGCATGAAACGACTACCACACTTTCATATTATTCCTCAATATACACTGGACGGTGTCATCCTAAATAGTTTGTGACTATAAATCCGAGACAGTACAGGCTAGTGTAACTTTGACCATAAATGTACTCGAACGGGGCTGACCTGGGGCTAAATAACATCATCAACAATAAGAACCAGCTTCTTACATTATATCACCGTAAACCATACATCAGTCACAGCATAGAACTAACTATACACTATATACTAGGGATCCCCAAACCTTTTAGACTATCGGCCCCTCATCGATCCCCAGGCATGTACAAGAAAAAAAATAAATAATATTAATAATAATTAAGTGGACGTGCATTTATGGATCACTTGAATAGTCCTATCGACCCCTACGGGTCGATATCGAACACTTTGGAGACCCCCGTTATACATCAATCACAGTATAACACTTTAAATTATAAATCAGTCGTAGTATTGTATATGCATCAGTTACAATATGCCATCCTCTATCATATATCGATTATAGCATGGCATCATGTAACATACCATCATACATTATATGCCAGTCATAGTTTATCATTATACATCATTATACTTCATTATACATCACTCACAAGATGCCATCATACATCAAACATGACGACATACCACTACACATTACACATCAGTCACAAGACACGCCATACATCAATCACAACATGCAACCATAGTCTATATATAAATATATGAGCGTGAATGAATTTATGTGTATACATACATACTTATATGCGTGTGTATCTGCGTGTGTGTCTTTAAGAATATATATATATATATATATATATATATATATATATATATATATATATATATATATATATATATATATATATATATATATGTATGTATATATATACATACATACATACATACATACATAGACATATATAACTCACACACACACACACACACACACACACACACACACACACACACACACATATCAGACGTCCTAATTTAGCATCATGCAATAACTGAGACTCTAACCCTCACCTTTATTCGTCTGTCGTACAAAGTAAGTGCTGTAGCCAAGCGCTGGAAGTGAGGCCAAGAACACGAGTTCATGCGTTGCAATGGATGTCTCTCTTTCTGGCAACCGTTTCGTCTGATGTGAAAGCGGAATAATCTGAAACAAATACACGAAAAACGTGTATCAGTAGTTTCTGTACAACCCCTCCCGCACGCACGCACACACACACACACACACACACACACACACACAGACAAACATTCACACACACACACGAACGCATAACATATACACACACGTACATACACGCACACAGTGGTACACGCGCGCACGCATTTAAGCTTCTTGCTTTTATTTGTTGTTAAAGCATTGTCTGAAAATTAACATCAGTTAAAGCAAGACTGCTTAAATGACTTAGATATATGATTGTATCACTGGTTAGCAACCCTAAAAAAAGATAATCAGCTCACCTGTACAGGTATCTTGTTGTTCTTTGCATCAAGCACCTTAAAAGCCTTTATTGGTGTTATGGGTATCCTCACCCAGTGAGTACGTCTTTGTGCTCTGGGGTTGTAAATTGCTACGAAGAACTGCAAAAAGAGGAATTCAAATGACAGCTTCATTACCATCTAACATGAGGGCCATGTAAAGAACTACAAGATCAAAGCTCTTTGTTAAGGGTTAATTGCGACATATAAAAAATGATCTGTTATTCATTCCACTATTATAACAACTTATAATAATGTAGTGGAGGCGCAATGGCCCAGTGGTTAGGGCAGCAGACTCGCGGTCATAGGATCGCGGTTTCGATTCCCAGACCGGGCGTTGTGAGTGTTTATTGAGCGAAAACACCTAAAGCTCCACGAGGCTCCGGCAGGGGATGGTGGCGAACCCTGCCGTACTCTTCCACCACAACTTTCTCTCATTCTTACTTCCTGTTTCTGTTGTGCCTGTAATTCAAAGGGTCAGCCTTGTCACACTGTGTCACGCTGAATATCCCCGAGAACTACGTCTGTGGAGTGCTCAGCCACTTGCACGTTAATTTCACGAGCAGGCTGTTCCGTTGATTGGATCAACTGGAACCCTCGACGTCGTAAGCAACGGAGTGCCAACAAAACAAATAATAATGTAGGTGGACTGGTAAAATCGTGTCTGAAAGTGTCATATGACGTGTTTCGGCTCTTTACGTTCGGATTTCAAGCTTCATCAAGGCCAACTGATCAGAAGAGTAGTCATGATGGGTTTAGTGGGTTTTGTATATTTTACCACAGTGTCACCTTGGTGGCATGCATACAAACATATGTGATGTTTATACTTTTTGTAAACCCCTTGTCATTCATGTTAAGGATGTCTGAAGGATATCTCACTGGTTCACAAGGAAACAGCAATACCAAAATTACACACTGTTTCTTTGTGGATAACTTGACGCTTTATGCAAAGAATATGCATGTGATGAAAAAGAGCCTTGACCTAGTTACAACATTCTCAAAGGATGTAGGGTTGGAGTTTGGTCAGGATAAATATTGCTGTATGGTTGTGAAAAGGGGGAAAACTATAAACCAGACTAGTATCATCTCCATCAATGATTTGACTGTTTCCGCTATATGTGATGAGGAATGTTGCAGGTATCTTGGGGTGGATGAAAACATCTTACAATGGCGCCTGTAACACAACACGTGTCACTAAAGAATATTACAGCCGAATAAAGAAAATTTGGACCTCAGAACTCTCTGGATTCAATAAAACAGTGGCCCACAATGTGTTTGCAGTGCCAGTATTCATACCAACATTTGGGCTGCTTGATTGGACGCTTGATAAGATCTAAACCATTGATGGGAAAACCCGAAAAATACTAACAAGCTCACATAATTTCCACATAAAAAGTGACATTGACCACCTCTACCTAAAAATATAGTTGATAATGTACTCTCTTATATACAAAAAGGAACGCCTTTCGTAATAGGTCTGCTGGATCACAGCTTATTTGGGGCTAAATAAAAAAAAGCATTGGCTACTTCACTAACAACAACAATTAAAAAAGTAGTAGCAACAACAACAGAAACAAGCAATATAAGCTCTAATTAGAAAATAAACAATAATTATAATAGCGATGTCATCAATAAAATCCCCTACGGGTCCACAAATGGAACTTGACCCAAAAGATGTGCAATAACACCATCGTCAACACAACTCTTGACATGACCCTCACAATCAACACTATCACTGCAACTACCACCAACTATAACAACAACAACGACAACAACAATACAAACATGAACAACAACACCAACACAGATACCGTCGCCGCTAACAACAACAATATCAATACCTCCACCAACGTCAACAGTAACGCCACTACCACCACCGCGACCATCACCCTTACTATAAACAACAACAACAACAACAACAACAACAACAACAGCACGTCTATAAATACAGTCACTACAAACATGAGAAACACAATCACTAACATCACAACCAACACCAAGAATAGCTGTAGCCTCAGTAGCAACAACCACATAAAAAAAGGAAACAAGCCTTAGATACCCATAAACTCACCCTGGCTCAGACAATGCTTTCGTAACGAGAAAATACTTTCGTAACGAGAAAATACTTTCGTAACGAGAAAATACTTTCGTAACGAGAAAATACTTTCGTAACGAGAAAATACCACAAGGGGCGAAGGAACTTACGGTATCTGATGTTTCGGTAATAAAGCAAGATGATATATTCAGCTGGTTACAAAATTCCATTTTTCCATAAAATTTATTCTTATCGGGCAACCATTTCTTGTAGGCTTTTCTTAGAACATTCTGGAAAAGAGATGGAAAATATAGTGAGATAACTGTGGAATGTGTTTGTATGAAAGGGTGCTTTGTGTGTCTGAGTGTGCGTGTGTGTACGTGTATGTGTGTGCGCGTGTGTGTGTGTGTGTGTAAAAGAGAGAGAGAGAGAGAGAGGTTAGAGAGTGAATGAGAGTGCATTTATAAGTATCACTATCACCACAAGTGCATTTCAATCATCCTGACCATAGTACGCATGAGTTTCGTCCCCCTAAAATATTTTCTCTTAGAGTTATCTCCCTTCAATAACATTTATTTAAAATTAAAATTTTCTGTCGACGAAAAGAAGAAAACCCTATTGTTTCTGTTATATATGTTCCATCTTTTTCTTTTATCTTCTGCTATTTTCAGCCATTAGACTGAAGCCACACTGGAGCATCGCCATATGGAATTTAAGTCGAACTAATTGACCTCCAATACTTAATTTCTTTTTTAAGTCTGGTATTTATTCTGTCGGTTTCTTTTTCCCAACCGCTAGATTACGGAGACGTTAACGCACCAACAATGGTTATCCAGTGGTGGGGGAGTCAAGCACGCGCGCGCGCGCGCGACGGGTTTCTTTTCAGATCCTGTCTAGCAAATCTATTCACAGGGCATTGGTTGGCCGGAGACTGTAGTAGAAGACACTTGAACAAAATGCCACGCAGTGAGACAGAACCCAAGTTTAGGTCAGGCACTGCATCATATTACTTGGCAAATTAATTCTAATAGACTTGCTAAGTATATACAAAATATACTGTCCAAGCAAAAACTAAGCATGTTTTTAAAAATGTTTTTACATCACAATATAGAGTATGAAATATGTTAATTACTAACTATTGCATTTTCATATGTGTCTCATTATAATCAACTATATCTGCGTGTAATTAACTGAAGCTTTATCGTATCAGCTTTGTTTCCACACTAATTCGCGTACAATACTGCATAGCATACTGATTCTTCCATTACTACTTCAACAACTGTGAAGCCTATACTTCGCTGACAAGGTCTAACACCGCTAAAAACTATCTATACAGAGTTACCTCCCATTATTATACTAGACTTTAAGCAAGTGATTGCCAATCTATGGTCCGCAGACTCCTAGTGGTCCGCAAAGGTAGTGTTGGGGTTCTGTAAACATGTTAAGCAGACAGACCGTTCAATATCATTTAAATTGTAGTGAAAAGGTTGGGAAGTGATGCTTTAAGCTATCAAGCTAAATTTTTGGCTGTGTACACCACAGACCCTATATTATATACATACAACGTTAACTTAAAAGATTATTTCAACTCTTTGCTCTGCTGAGGCAGATCATCTTAAACGAGTGGATATAAACGAGTTAGGGGGCTTTGGCCGTAATTATTTCAAAGTCCTTGTACAACCGTTTCGTCTTCGGTGTACACCAAATAATAAAGGATGAAAGGTCCTCCCTGAGTCATCGGATAAGGCCAGTTTCTCGGATTCTGTGGCGTATATATATATCACCGCTGGAAATCACAATCTTACGATCATGAGTGTAACACCCAAACCACTTAGCTACGTATCTCTACAGTATCTTCTTAAACGTGTAATGCTCTACCGACTCAGCTTTGTGAGCCAATGAGTGAGCCTCTATGTTGTCAGTCGACCCACTAGAAATAGCAGTAAAGTCTGCTTGTAATCACGCGTTACCACCTTAACCATTAGGAAAGTAATATTTAAAAACAAGATGTGATTGCCTCAGTGGCAAAGCTTTGATCATAGATCTACTTGATCAGAGCCGACTCGAGACTCCGCAGCACAATCTATATTCATAGCGATTAGATTTATATATCAA
Source organism: Octopus bimaculoides (assembly GCF_046866305.1). NCBI lineage: Eukaryota > Metazoa > Mollusca > Cephalopoda > Octopoda > Octopodidae > Octopus > Octopus bimaculoides. The sequence continues at coordinate 75,120,174 of NC_142934.1, read as the reverse complement.
CCAGCTGGCCCCGTGCCGTAAAAAAATGACGGCTAATTGTAATATTTTATATATAAATAAGGTACAAAATAAGTTACATAATAATTAAAGATACAAACATTCACATACTTCCCTTGTACACGCACACGCACACACACATATACTCACACAGAGTTGAAACGTTGTTTGATTGTTCGCCATCCCACTTCCATTGCACACACACAAACATTCATATACCTCCCTTTTAAATACACACACATATACTCACAGAGTTGAAACGCTGTTTGTTTTGTTTTTTTTAACGTAGTATTTCTATCATCCCACTACCACTTTGCTATCACCTCTTCCTTATTCATCTATCACCCCTTCCTTTCTCATTCATCTGTTGCGATGGAGAAAGACACAATAGTGCATTATTAGAGTAGATAATCTCAAGAGTTCTCTACCGTTACGAAGATATTTTGAAAGAGTTACTTCGCCTGATGGACCTACCTGACAGCTATTTATTCCAAATGCAAGTCTTCGACGATAATCTCTGTCCACTTCTTGTTTAGCTGTGCCCCTGAGAGAAGAAATAGGCACTTTGGTTATAACGACAAAAATATATAAACAAATGAACCAATAACTACTTAAATTGTAATAATAGTAATTTTTTACATAGCGACAAGGGCCAGCAATTTTGGAAGATTTGAGGTGAGGGTTGTATCTTAGGTATTTGACCTATATGTATCTTAGGTATTTGACGAGGACATCATTTTATAGACGCCAGAAGGACAAATGGCAAATTTGACATCGGTAGCATTTTAAGTCAGAACGTAAAGAACAGGTAAAAATAACGCAAGGTATTTGGTCTGACGCGCTATCGATTGTGGTATCCATTGCCTATATGTCGTAATAATCACTTGATTGTTTTTTTATATATTTACTGTCACACACAAACACATACATACATGTATGCATACATACATACATAGATACATACATACATACATACATACATACATACGTACGTACGTACGTACGTACATACATACATTCGAAACGCCGGAGTTTTAATGGTGGCAGCTGATGAAGGGGATGTTTCTATGTGGCCTGCTTGTTTGTTGCACCTTGTTTACCATTTTTGTCCTTGTTCTTTTGCCACGTCATGTACCCAGTTATGTATCTATATGTACACGTGGATTAACATATATACATACATGTACATATATATGCATATACTCATATATTGTTTGTACATACATAAATACATACATACATACATACATACATACATACATACATACATACATACATACATACATACATACATGATAGGTAGTGTCTTGTAGTCCGAGATAGACGGTCCTGCAATTTCTTGCTGAAGAACCTGCACAAATGACTGGCTTGTAGTGATCCAATGTGTGTGTTGTACATTAGTTCACTCCCTCCATCAAATCGATGTTGCCTGAGCAGGTGCACGATGTACCACACATCAGGTGTCAAAGTGATCGCAGAACAATATGAGATGAAGTGTCTTGCCTAAGAACTCAAAGCACCACCTGGTCCAGAAATTGAAACAACGATGTCGCAATCGTGAGTGCGACACCCTAACTACTAGGCCAAGTGCCCTTGCTACACACACACACATACACTTCCCTCTGAGTGGAATCTTGGGTGAAATCTCATTTTTTGTAGCCTCCCATAGACCCATAACATGTAGAAGAAATAGGTGGATGGAAACTGTATAGAATACACTCGGAGAGATTGCATTTGTAATTCAAACAGTACAGTTTTGGCGATACTGTGTTATACTGATTCTGCTTGAGAATTACGTTAAAAGCACACGTGTCTCTGGAATACTCAGACACTTTTGGAATACTTCAGCCACTGAACTCAGGAGCAGGTATTTCAGTTGAACAATCAACTGAATCCTCATCGTGAATATCGGATGTCCACCACTCACTCACACATACACACATGCGTACATATCCTACACTGCATGCATATATACGTATGTATGAATACAAATGTTATGATATTACCAAAATCACCAACACTGTATCAGATGACAACAGCACAATGATATCTAACCATAAAAGCGGAATAGAAGTAAAAAAGGAGGAAGGTCCTTACGTGACGGCATCATGATGTTGTACAATTGAGAACTCTTTCCCTGAAATTTGACCAAAAAAATCATAAGAGAAACAAGGAAATAGATAAAGTGATAGATAGATAGATAGATGTTTATCTACACACACACACACATACATACATACATACATATATATATATATATATATATATATATATATGTGTGTCTATATATATATATATATATATATATATATATATATATATATATATATATATATATATATATATGTATATATATATATAAACGCACGCGCACGCTTGTACGTTGCTTTATGTATCGTGTAACTCGAGTGGAGGCGCAATGGCCCAGTGATTAGGGCAACGGACTCGTGGTCATAGGATCGCGGTTTCGATTCCCAGACTGGGCGTTGTGAGTGTTTATTGAGCGAAGACACCTAAAGCTCCACAAGGCTCCGGCAGGGGATGGTGGCGAACCCTGCTGTACTCTTTCACCACAACTTTCTCTCTCTTACTTCCTGTTTCTATTGTACCTGTAATCCAAAGGGTCAGCCTTGTCACACTGTGTCATGCTGAATATCCCCGAGAACTACGTTAAGGGTACACGTGTCTGTGGAGTGCTCAACCAGTTTCACGCTAATTTCACGAGCAGGCTGTTCCGTTGATCGGATCAACTGGAACCCTCGACGGAACAGCCTGCTCGTGAAATTAACGTGCAAGTGGCTGAGCACTCCACAGACACGTGTACCCTTAACGTAGTTCTCGGGGATATTCAGCGTGATACAGCGTGTGACAAGGCTGACCCTTTGAATTACAGGCACAACAGAAACAGGAAGTAAGAGAAAGTTGTGGTGAAAGAGTACAGCAGGGTTCGCCACCATCCCCTGCCGGAGCCTCGTGGAGCTTTTAGGTATTTTCGCTCAATAAACATTCACAACGCCCGGTCTGGGAATCGAAACCGCGATCCTATGACCACGAGTCCGCTCCCCTAACCACTGGGCCATTGCACCTCCACAAAAAAAAAAAAGTAACATTAAGTTAGATGAAAAGAATACTTACAAAGGTCATCTACCTTCGCGCTCTGTCCAAGCTTGGCTAAAACATTCGCCTGTTTACACACCTGAAGAAAGAAAGTAAGTGTCATGAATTAATATATACTCATGAAATTTCACTAAGTCCCGTTCGTGTTATATGCATTCTATGAAAATACTTTTTCCTATCTATCTTATCTTAACCATAAAGATAACTGAAAGAAGGTCACTTGCAGATAAACCTAATGTTGTTCCCTACCTTGACATTCGGCTTCGTTTTGTTCAGGCAAAGGCAACCCTTTTCTTCAAGTGGGCCGAATGAAACATGATTCGTTATCAAGCGGGCCACGCGAATAATAAACATTGGTTTCTAGTTTTGGCAGAACTCCAACAATTTCCAGGAAGTCGATTACATTGATCCAAGTGCTCAACTGGAACTTATTTTATCGACAGTGAAAGGTGAATTTGAATTTAGAACGTAAAGACGGACGAAATGCCGCTAAGTATTTTGCACGGCGTGCTAGCGGTTCTTCCACTTCACCGCCCTACTGCTATTAAATATCGGTTTCAAATGTCAGCAATTTTGGGGAAAGGGACGAGTCAATTACATCGACCTCAGTGCACAACTGATTCTTATTTTAACGTACCCGAAAGGTAAAAGGCAAAGTCGACATCGGCAGAATTAGAACTCTGAATGTAATGACGGACCAAATGCGGCTAAGCATTTTGCCCGACGCGCTGATGATTCTGCCATCTCGCTGTCCTTACTACTAATAACTACTCCAGCTAATTTTTCGTTGGCTTGCCATTCAGATAAACTCGAGGGCCGCAATTTACCTACATCTGGTTTAGTTCTTTCGCTAGCCGGCTCATAACACATGTGGAAGCAGTGGAATAATTCATTTGTCCCTACAGTAAATCGTTTTCTTGCGAGAGACAGGAGTAAGTATTAACCAAATTTGATAAGTGCTCAATCATTTTGAGTGGATTTTGGTAATAGCATGGATCGATTAGTTTCTATAGCTGTAAAAGTATAGAAAATAACTTTGCCTTCATCACGTTAAGAGCATTGCACTTTGACTTATAAAATTTTGGTTGATCACTACATACTTCTACATACAAATGCATATATAGAAATACATATGCATATGTATGTGTGTGTGTGCATGTAATGTATGTATGTATATATATATATATATATATATATATATATATATATATATATATATATATATATATATATATATATATATATATATATATACATACATACATATGTACCTATATATATGTATATATATACGTACATATATACATACATACATATATATATGTGTGCGTGCGTGTACATATATGTGTGTGTATTTATGGCCCACTTCTGCATAGTTTCCGCCTACCAAATTTCACTGATAGTTCACATAAAGCTATATATAGTAAGAGGAACTCGCCCAAGATACCGATCACATATGAAGAAATGTAAGTATGCATGTAAGTATATGGATATTTAGATATATACCTATATCTGTATGATTGTGTATGTGCGTTTGCGTATGTATGTACGTACGTACATACGTAGTACGCACGTACGTACGTACGTATGTATGTATGTATGTATGTATGTATGTATGCATGTATGTATGTACGTATGTATGTCATTATTCGGTTTTATTTCTTGCCAATAGAAAAAGAACCGATTTCTAACCCTAGATCCAAGGCTCTCTTATTGGAATTTAAATAACATCAACAGGGCATTTTTGTTTGTTTTTATGTATGTATGTATGTACGTATGTATGTATGTACGTACGTATGAATACGTGCAGATTTTAATGTTTTTTTTTATGTATGTATTCTCCTGCATATACTTGCATGTGTAGACATGCTCATATGTACTTAAATGATAAACTTCTGGAAAGTTTTACAGATTTTTACAGTTCTAGTGATGGATTGGATCTGTACTCTTCGAATCAGCTTTCTCCTTTCTGGTTTTGAGACGCCTAATTTCTCAAGATTGGTATCTAGGCAGTGTGTTACATATTCCAAGGCCCCAATAATTACAGATATAAACCTGAACATGTAATCTGGATAGAGTAACTGCAGATCTCTCAATAGTTCAGCGTAGGTATTCTCTTTCTCCCTGATATTCAGCTGAGCAGCTGATTTTCACAACTGTCCACAGTTTCTCTTCTCTATCCCAAATCATTATATCGGGTCTATTGTGTCGACAATTTGTATGTATGTATGTATGTATGTATGTATGTATGTATGTATGTATGTATGTATGTATGTATGTATGTATGTATGGAAAACAAACTTCAACTATTCTGATTATATGTCTGTGCACACGTTTGAATGTGGTGTGTGCCAGAGGGTTTGCAAATCCAATGGGGGTCTTAAAAGACATGTTAGGATCCACAATGAGCAGAACTTTTACTTGCAGGTATTGGTAGTGCAAATCAGAGGTGCAATCTGTGTGGGTGTTTTTTTCAAAACACTGTCTGGTTTAAAAAGCCACATCAGACGCCATGAAAGGGCTAAAGTGTAGGTGCAGGAGGTGGTCAAACTCTGTGTAAGGAGTAGACAACCACCAACATGTATGCATGTATGTATGTATGTATGTATGTATGTATGTATGTATGTATCTATGTATCTATGTATAATGCTGAAGCGAATATAAGAGAAACCAGTGCGCTTACTTGTAACATGTTGTTGCTCTCTCGGACATAACGTTTAAACGCGGCCCGACTGGTGTAATAACCTGTCCAGAAAGCATGACGTTTGTGAGCGTAAGGAAAGAAATCATCGGTTTTCTCAGTCCATGTTTTGTTTACTTTGTTCAAATTGTAGATGTAACAGGATGGCGTGGAGTAGAGGGCATTCATCTTGCTTCCACTCGCTTGCTGTTGTTTTATCAAAGACAATGGAAATAATTAACATATAATAGATATCATCATCATCATCATCATCATTATTATTATTATTATCATTAGTAGTAGTATTAGTATTAGAATTAAACAGTGGTATTAAAGCTTCAGTTAGTACTACTCCAATATTCAACTGACGTTTATGCGATCGATCTCCGTAAGGAGAAATGGGAAAAGGCCACCTCAGCGGGATTTGAACTCAAATATCGTGAAGCATTTTGTACGTCACTACAATCCAGAAAGATGGAAACTGCAATCTTTAAGATCCCTACATGTGGTGTTCAGGAAGAAGTCAGGATTTTCAAAGCAAAATATAAAATTTTATCTATGTCGTTGAAGTACGTGATAGCTAATATAACTGTTACGCCATAATGGAAGTTTAATGGAATTCAAAAAGTGATAGCATAAAATCATTTTGGTCTTTACGATCTTTTTAGTCTTTAAAAGATCTTTAGACCGGCGCTTAAACTGGTTTCCTTGGCTGTTAAGGAACTCACTCTGAAATGGGACGCCGGTCCATTGCATGATTAGTTTCTCAGCTATTGCTGGAACTCATTTACAGCTGAGTAGACGGGTGCAACTTGAAATGAAGTATTTTGCTCATAAACACGACGCACCGCCCGGTCCGGGAATCGAAACTACGATCTTACGATCATGAATTCGACGCCCAAACCAACCGGCCACTAGCTTCTCGCAATTAAAACAAATTAGTCCTTTATAAACATACGGTCGCTTACGTTAGTGAATTTAGCAAATGGGTTCCTCACCTCTCAGGAACGTATAATATCTTTATTACAGCCTTTGCGATTTTGAACAAAAAATCGGAATTGGTAAGTTATTGCAGATACATTTATGCATTTGTTTTGCAAGATTCTTGATGAGAAATCATGTGTTGAAATAAAAAGACAAAATGGAATAGACAAGGGAGAAGGAGACACGAGAGACAGAAAGTCGTTGAAGAGGACACAAAATGTATGACGAAAGAACACTGACAAATAATCTAATAATAATAATAATAATAATAATAATAATAATATTAATAATAATAATTTTGGCACAAGGTCAGCAATTCCGGGAGAGGTGGTGAGTTGATTACATCGACCTCAGTACTCAACTGGTACTTATTTTATCGACCCCAGAAGGATGAAAGGTAAAGCCGTCCTCGGTGGAATTTGAACTCAGAACCTGAAGATGGACGAAATGCTGCTAAGCATTTAGCTCGGCGTGCTAGCGATTCTGCTGACTCACTGCCTTCGTAATAATAATAATAATAACAACAACAACAACAACAACAACAACAATAATAATAATAATAATAATTATAATAATAATTTCTTTATTAACCACAACAATTTTACATTAAGAAAAACATTATGGACAGCACAGGACAAAACAAAGAATGCGTGAGTGTATGTGTGTGAGTGTGTGTTATTAGGGTATTGCGTGTTAACAAGACTAACTTTTTTTTTTTTTTCTTAAATCAACAATGTGCAGTCCTCAATATGGAAGAGACATTTGAAGGCTCCTCATGGAAAAATCCCATAAAAACTATGGGGTAAGTGCCTTTTTTCCTTCCCTTTTTTTTTCCCAACTACAGGCGTATGCTCATGGCAGACCCGTTCACTCGCACCATTCTCGCCACTTTCATCCAGCTGTCAGCAAACTGGTTAGAAGACAATACGTCCCTCTCTACCCTTATTTTCCTTTTCAAGTAGTTCATAAGGGACTGGCCAAAAAGAAAAGCGTTTGGCTTCAGCCCCTTCAATCTCGTCTACCATACAACCTCTTTCGACATGGCCACCAGACATATAAAAACAGCCTTTCCTTCCCGGCTAAAGGAAGGCGGCAAGGAGATCTTCTCAATAGATTCAGCTGACTGCCGAATCCGTCCCACACGCGACAGCAAGTGTTCCACATAGACCCACAGGTCATCAATGCTCGGGCACTGGACAAGTGAATGCAAGACTGTCTCGGAAATGCTCGGCTGACGGCACTTCCGTGCCTGTAAAGTTTATCTCGAACAGGCAAAGTTCCCCGGTAGCACTGCCAGGCGAGAGAATTTTGGAAATTATCCATTGGTCCCCGTTCGAAAGTTCTACAGAAAAGAGTGACCAGCTGATCTTCTTCGATGCCCAACCAAAGTCCCCCCACCCACCCAAAACGTTGTCGCGCTTTTCCCCCACTAATCTTTTATAAAAGGCTAAAATGGACGTTCTACCTATCGCACTGTCCGATTGGATGAGGGCCTGAAATTTGTGGTGAGAGAACTAGTCGATGTAATCGACTCCAAAGTTTTATTGGTACTTAATTTATCAACTCCGAAAGGATGAAAGGCAAAGTCGACTTTGGCGAAATTTGAACTCAGAACGTGAAGACGAACGAAATGCTACAGTTCTATATTTAAGAAATGAGGAATTATGTACATTATTTACATTATTTACAATTGACAGATATTTGTCCTCATCTTGTTTGTTGTTAACACAACGTTTCGGCTGATATATCCTCCAGCCTTCATCATGTGCCTTGAGGAAGTTTCAAACCTGGGTTCTCATTCTTAAGATATTTTTCGATATTGTTATTATTATTATTATTATTATTCATGTCACTGCCTGGAATCGAACTCGGAATCTTGGGGTCAGTAGCCCGCACTCTTAACCACTACGCCATATGCTCGTGGGCATGTGGCGTAGTGGTTAATAGCGTGGACAACTAACCCCAAGATTCAGAACGTGAAGACGGACGAAATACTGCTGTGTGCTAACGATTCTGCCGCTCGCCGCCTTTATGGTAGTAATAATAAAGTGAAGGTCAGATATAGTGCATATGTTTATTGGCAAAAAGATGACCATAATCAAATATAACAATACATTATTGCAAATACTCGTGTCAAAATTCACTGAGAAATGTCCAACACTCAAATGGCTGAAATAAATTATTACACACGTAATACATCTACCATATCTTAAAATACGCTTAAATACTGGAAAATAATCTAACCGTTTTGTCAGCAATAAAACAAAATGAACAATAGTGATCTTCCTTGATTCTATAAGCTTTAGATATATTACATTCAAGACATGAATAATATTGCATGTTTCTACATGTGAACGGACGAACAATTAAATAGGTAAAAGTATAGTACGTTTGCTGACTGATTGGCCGTTTGGCAACCAATCAAATTTTCGATGACTAACAATGTAACGACCAGCTTCCGACAAGCCCTTTTTTTTCTTTTCGCTACATCAGTCCTTTCAATGTGTTCGTGCATGCGTGCGTGCGTGCGTGCGTGAGTGTACGTGCGTGTGCGTGCGTTGTGTGTGTGTGTGTGTGTGTTGTATGTCTATGATGCATTAAATACCAACATATTGATGTTGATAGAGACTAATATGAGAAAGCAAGATATTTTGGTTAATGCTTCTTTGATATGTACACTCAAACGCACACACGCGCATACGCACACACACGCATACGCACACACACACACACACGTATACATACACATATATATATACTTCTCACATATATATACTTCTCACATATATATACTTCTCACATAGTTCCGGGTTCAGTCTATAATTCAGTCATACAGTCATGTGTGTGTGTGTGTGTGTGTGTGTGTGTGTGTGTGTGTGTGTGTGTGTTTGTGTGTGTGTGTGTGCGTGTGTGTGTGTGTGTGTGTGTGTGTGTGTGGTGTATGTATGCTTCCGTCAGACGGTCAGGGATATAATTGACTGAACCCGGAATTATGTGGGTTGAGAAACAAATTTCTTGCTACACCACACAACCATGTGTATATACACACACACATGTATGTATGTATGTATGTATGTATGTATGCATGCTTGCATGTATGTATGAATATATACATGTATGATGTATGTATGAATATATACATGTATGACGTATGTATGCATGCTTGCATGTATGTATGAATATATACATGTATGATGTATGTATGAATATATACATGTATGATGTATGTATGCATGCTTGCATGTATGTATGTCTGTCTGGATATATACATGTATACATATATAATGTATGTATGTATATATGTATGAGTGTATGTGCGTGTATGCACGCATGTATGTATGTATGGACAGACAGACAGACAGATAGATAGATAGATAGATAGATAGATAGATAGATAGATAGATAGATAGATAGATAGATATTTTCACTCGTGGTGCAAAAGCAGAAGCAATTAAAGGGCTCAACATCACATTTCCGAAATGTAGTTTCGTCCCGTTAGGTGACACTAGCAGCATCTTTGAAAAACATTCAGAAATTTTAAGCAACATACATGGTAAAGCATGTCGGTTGTCATCTGTCACACAAGAGTCGGGGAGGGGAAGTCTTCTTTGAAGTTCTCAATGAAGAATTTGTACATCTGTCGACGAACTGAAATTATTTCCCGTCCTTTTATCTAGGACAGGTAACGTGTATATAAGTATGCAGAAAATAAGTATTTTGCATAGTAAATTTAATATATTTTGTCTTACCTGATCATTGACGATCTTAATCAGTTTGTCCAGGTTTGTGAACCAACTCTCGGCGTTCGTGTACTGAAAGTCGGCTCCCATTGTGAAAATAATATGGTTGGTAGCATAGGAATCTGCCTGAATAGAAAATATAAATTCAACGTGAATTGTTATGAAG